>NW_027518261.1:423363-606625 GCF_023851605.1 Tamandua tetradactyla
CTCCTTATCTGTGATTGGTTTGTTGAGATCTTCCATTACTTCGGAGTCAGTGTAGCTTGCTTATATGTTTCAAAAAAATTGTACATTTCCTCTAAGCAGTCTAGTTTATTGGCATATAGTTTTCATAGTATCTTCTCATGATTATCTTTTATTTCTTCAATGTCCATGCTAATGACCCCCATCTCATTTCTGATTTTGTTATTTACATCTCCTCTCTCTCTCTTTATTTTTCTATGTCAGTCTAGTTAGGAGTCTCTTGATTTCATTGAATTTGTCAAAGAATCAACTTTGGCTTTATTGATTTTTTTCTGTTTTGTTCTCCAACTCATTTATTTGCCTTATGACCCAGCAACACCACTACTCCATCCATACCCATAAAAGCAGAAAGCAGTGACCCAAACATATTTCACACAGATGTTCATAGCAGCATCATTCACAGTTGATAAAATATGGACACAATCCAGTGCCTATCAAGAGATGAGTGAATAAACAAAATGTGGTATAAACATACAATGTAATATTCAGCAGTAAGAAAAATGACATCCTGAAGCACATGACCAGGTAGATGAAACTTAAGGACATAATTAATGCTGAATGAAATAAGTTAGACACAATGCTGAATGAAATAAGTTAGACACAAAAGGACATATACTTTATGATTCTGCTTTAAAGACCATAGTAAAGGTAAACTCAGAGGCTTTTAATATAGATTACAGGGGACCTAAAGATACAGAGATGATAGAGGTGGGTGAGTGGGTAGCTAATGAGGTCGAACTTCAATGTAAGGGAATCAATAGAAGTGAAGACAGTTCATTAGTGAGTCTATAGTTAATATTACCATATTGAAGATGAACATGATTGAAAGGGGTTGTATAAAGCCATTAACACTGCAAATATGAATAAATTATTGCATTAACTGCATCAAAGATATGAATTGTGTACAAGGATATAGAGGGAAAACTGCTATTGCAAGCTATTGGTTAGGTCCGCAAAAAGACATCAACAGTACCACAATACTAGGGATAAATAATAGGGGGTGGGGAAACAAGAGTGAAGGGGAGTTTGGGATTTTCTATTTGATGAGGGTGTGTTTATCAGCTATTTTTTTCTTGGGAACCATGAAAATTGTCTAAAATTGTGAGTGTTGATAGAGTGTTGACTTTGGGCATTATGATGTCCAATGAATGCAGGTGGCTGAAGGATATAGTTATGCCTAAAAGTTACCTGGCAATATGGATATAGCTTCCAGGATTCAGCCAGGCCCTTGCACCATGGAATTGACAATGCCTTCCTAAGAAAAAAGGAAGAACAGCATTTAAGAAATAAGGTATCAGAGGCTGAGAGCATTCAAACAGATTTGAGAGGCTACTTTGGAGGCTGGTCTCATGCAAGTTTGAGCTAGGTATTGCCATTTACCATGGTTTGCCAAACTTCAACCAAAACCATTCCTGTCAAACCTAAAGAACACCTAGAATACCTAGGGTCTTATCTGAGATTCTGCAATGTTTTCATTCACTATGATCAATTTCCAGAAATCTACAATCTCCAGTGAAGGTTGACCCACACAGGGGCCAGCCTTTCAAGAATATCAACTAGTTCCATCCTCCTTCCCATATTTTTGATAGCCCTTACCAACATGGAAGCATTAGAATGGGGCAAATACCCCTAAAAATTGGGAGAAAGATTAAAGGAGAATGTGGCATTATAATAGAGAAGATAGGATTTAACAAATAAGTAGGATTGCTGAATCATTTTATTGATATTTCTTTTAGTCTCCAGTGTCTTGAAGTAGCTAGAAGAAAAACATAAAATTGAGGAATTGTAACCCTGATAACAAACTCTGAAATCTGTTCTATAACTGATTGCTGCATTATGCTTTGAAATGCATTGTTTTTGTATATATGTTATTATTCACAATACAAAATAAAAACAATTGTACATACCACTACAAGCTATCTATCAGAATATATTTCACACAAATGTCATTACAAATTATTAGTTACTCTTTAAAGTTTTATATAGAAACTTATTCACTGATGTTCTCCTAATTTTCATGTCTTGATTCTCATTGATTTTTCCCAGTTTACTTTTCTCTTATATTTCCTCTATAGTGAATAGTCTTTGACTTTGGCTTATTTACTAGGCAAATAAGACCTTATTTCAATATTCATTTTCAGGGATTTTTATATTGCCTTAACTATTAAATAAAAATATAAAATTCAAGAGAGTTAAAATTCATCCTGGTTGTCTAATGGGTAGCCATGATTTTTTTACTCAATCTAATTCAAATATATATTTTTGGATAGCCTTTTCCTATGTTGCAAAATGAACTTAGTTGTGGAGAACTGGCAGTATAGTGTGCCATATTTATTATTTGTCCAGGTGGTTTAACTT
This sequence comes from Tamandua tetradactyla, assembly GCF_023851605.1. Taxonomy (NCBI): domain Eukaryota; kingdom Metazoa; phylum Chordata; class Mammalia; order Pilosa; family Myrmecophagidae; genus Tamandua; species Tamandua tetradactyla. The sequence goes on from NW_027518261.1 coordinate 425,758, forward strand.
CTATTATTTTCCTTTTCTTTCCTTCAAATTTTGATGGCTTGATTTACTAATTTAGCAAACAAGATACCTCCTTAAAGAGCTGTCTGGCACATTGAAGTATGGCTGGAAAATGTAAATAAAAAAATAATGCTTTTTATCTTAGAAGTAAAACAATCACACAAAAGGGAGAATAACTTGGGTAACAAGGATTACAGGGATAAGATCCAGAAATGCAAAATGCCATATTAATCTAACGAACAGTTACATACCTTTATTCATTATGGAGGGATAATAAAAATTTTTTAGAGTATCTCAGTACATAAAAATTAAGGACAACACTTCTGTATCTGGTGATGATGGAATAATAGGGTCAGATTTACTTTCCCATTTAAAAGAAATAAAACATTTTCTTACATTAGATATGAGGCATCATAGAATAATAACCACCTAAAAGGAAACAAATGAGAGGAATACTATGCACATCCAGCTTACTGCCTAGACAGAGTTTCCAGCTGGTAGTACAGGAATAGAGAAGATAAAAAGGGGCCAGCAGTCTCTCTGCATTAGAGTTCAGAGAATCCAAGGCCTCACAAGGATCAAGCTATTTCCGTGTTACTTAAGTGCATCCCAAAACAAACATCAAATTTAAAGTACAAAAAATTTCAACATCCAAGAATATAAAATTTCTGATATTTGGCATCCAATAAAAATGTAGCAGGAAAATTCATCAATAGATCCTATCCAGAAATACAAAAGCTATTTAAAAAATATACCATATGTTTAAGATGGCAAAGTAAAACAAGTACATATAAAGGAGATACAGGGAAGACATAAAAATACCTAAGTTTAATTTTATGATACACACAAAAAATACATTGGGTAACATTAAAAGCAGATTAGGCACCACTGAAGAAAATATTAGTGAGCTTGAAGCCATCAAAATAGAAAGTACCCTAATGTAATGTTAGACATTTTTGCTCCTTTTACTGGATATTCTATTCCAATTCTATCCTAGTCAAGAACCTTCATTATTTATCTAAAGTCATGAGTAATGGGCCATTGTAACACACCCTCCACCAACGGGATGTTCCACACTCCCTAGTTTATGATCTAGGGCTACTTATAACCTTTAGTGTTCTTGGTGGTGAGCAAAGCAATTGTTAGTCACATTTTGAGATTTAAGGGTGATCATGAATGCATCTTTTCCAGACCATTTTTTCATTGCTCGAACATCCTTGCAGTTGCTTGTTTTATATGTCAAAAAGATCTTAGTTAAAGGCATCCACATTTAGTTCCAGTCTTTTAAAAATTAAGAAGGGGCTTATTTTATTTATTTGTTTGTTTGCTTGTTTGTTTATTTTGCATGGGCAGGCTACAGGAATTGATCCCAGGTCTCTGGCCTGGCAGGCAAGGACTCTGCCACTGAACCACTGTTGTATCACCCAGAAAGGGGTTTATTTTTATGGCCATTGACAGGTGCAATCTCCATTTCACTCCCCACATCCAGAAATATGTCCAAAATGGTGGTCCTTTTCTCTTTCAGTTTTCTAATGTCTATTTCCTAGACTATATTACAAGTCAAAATCAGTAAAAATTCATGCCATAACAGTACTGTTCATATATAGTTCCTCTCCATACTTAATTCTGTCCATTGAGCAGATGTATCTTTTTTAATGTCATATTTTATTTATTGCCATGTCACAATATGTACAAAGCTGGCATTGACAGTGAGAAGTTGAAAACAAAGAGTTGGGAGAGATAGAAGGTAAATTATATTGTTATACATGCAAGAAGGTTTTAAGTAACTGTTGTGAGTTTTGTTCATATTAAAAACACAAACCAAAATTTAAAATGCTGATGTGAAACAGCATTAAAATACTATTTATACATAGAACAGTATGACTTCTGTCTACTATTAAAAAATGCAGAATATTCATTAAAAAATGAATGATGGGGTAAAATTCATATCCCATAAACAATTTGACAGTGGTAGTTTCATTGTTAGACAATTTTTCATAAAAGAAAATAATACAAATTTAATAAGCTACCTTTATAGAATGTTGATATTTATCCCTTTATACAGGAAAAAACTTGACATTTATAATGCAAATTAAGACATAATAATCTTACAATATTATACAATGTATTGACAATAGAACATAACACCAAACTCATTTTCTATAAAATAGGTATTTTGCATTTACTAGTGCAAATGTGGCACACTGACTATTGTACTATCAATACTAGTGCATTTATATGTTATAATTGTCCAATTTTCATAGAACTGCAATTATAATGATACTTCAAATAATTGTGTTATAACACCAAAAAGTGAGTGAGAAAGTAGGGATGAGGAATAGAGATATAAAGAATAAGACAGATACATAGGGTGCTGTTTGGACAAAATATATTGTAGTATGTCATAAAACATGTTAATTTTCAAGCCAAAATTTTTTATACATTATGTAATCCATACCAATGTCTTTACTCAAGTTTGGCAAGAATGAAGGAAAAGCTAATTAATACCATATGCCTCATGTATTGGAAATATGAATGAGATGGCAATACATTAGTTACTTCTGTTAGATGTCTCTGATGGTACACACACTACACATTGCACAAAACACTAGGGAACTATGTGTTATGATGGACAGCACAGGGGAAAATGGGAAGTACATTTTGCTTGTCAAAACCTTTATCCTTTTGTTGGCTTGTCCAGGTTAATGTGATGACCCGATATATACAGAGTAATTTGGGCAGAAATAAAGAATTATTTGCAAAGTCCACTTGGGTGCCACGTCCTCTTTTTCCTCCCCAGTTTGACAAGTTTCCCTGGAAGGAAGGGCGGTGGCAAGGCCTTCAACGCCCCAAAAGAGGATGAGGCATAAAATGGTGTAATAGAAAAATACTGGGATTAACGACACTAATTGTGTGTTTCTTGTTGCTGGTTGTGCTCCAAGCATTATATCAAAACGAATCAGAAAGCAAAAATTTTGTATTAAGAACTGGAAAAAATGATACAAATTGTACAAATTGCAAAACTTTGTTAATGACTGTTTGGGAAAAATTAGGTTGGGATACCCCCATTAAGCAAGTCATGCTGCAGATGCAGCAGGCAGAAGTGCTTTTAAAACAAGTCACAGAAAAGTACCCCATAGAGAGTAAACAATTACAATTAAAAAACCCTGCATTGAGCCATCCTAGAAATTTACTTCCCCCCGTGCAAGGACCACCTAATATGAAATATAAAATTGGAGACAGATAGTGGGAACCCCCTAAAGGAGCTAATGTTAATGGGAAAAGATTCCCTGACCCTCCATTACCATACACAGGAGTTTACAATGAAGATGGCCATAGAATTGTAAATGTCAACGGTAGACACGTTAGATTTAACTCTTTATCATTTATAGAAAAACTTAGAAGAGCAAGCCCCCCTTGGTGTCTTTTGGGGCCTAAAACGAAACGAGATCTTTTACAACAGTTAGTGAAATCACAGTTAAAATGGAGTTTAACATGCTGCCCCTGGTTCAGGGAACCTGTCCAAAAACTTCAAAAGGAAATAAAAGAATTAGAAAAACTGATACCTATCACCACCCAATCTCCCCCACCACGGAGCCGGTCCATTGTTATGAAACAATAAAAAATCTAAGTAGACAGTGTAACCTTTTAATCAAAACAAGCTAACCTTTAACCAGATTAAAATAGGTCTTAACATATAGCCTCACCTGTAGAATAATAGGAACAAAAAATCTAAACTCAGAAAACTGCAAACACAATGTCTGCGGTTTAAGCCAATATCTTGCTGCTATTGAAATCTTGTGTAAATGTTCCTAAGAAAATCAGAACGTGTACTTTCGCTTTGCTTCGCTGAACCTGTAACTTTACCTAAAATGTAAGCCATGACACAACCATGATCCTGTGATACCTGTTTTTTTGCCAAGAATAAGGGTATAAAATCAGTTAAGCAAAAATAAATCTAAGCAACTCTTCTCAGAGCACTCTAAGCTGTCTCTTGGTGTTCTTCTCGCGCCGACGACCCTCCACACTTTCAAGCCCGTTCCCTCTGCTGCGGCTGGACCGCGGCACTTGGGGGAATGGGGAGAAAGAAGGAAATACTCAACTTCCCCCTTTAAAAAATTTCTGATATTCTCACAAACAATGGGGACAACCAAATCAATAGGCCAGGTCCCTTGATCTTGGTGTTTGCTCCTATGAAACTCATTCCTGCAAGGGATAGGCTAAGCCTACTTCTAATTATACCTAAAAGTCACCCTCAGATGTGGCCTCTCTAATGAGGTTATCCTAGAGGTAGTGCTTATGCTTTATAAACACATCCTTTTTTAGTTTATGGTGTATTGAAGTGGCTGGAGGGAAGAAATTGAAACTGTTGAACTGTGTTCCAGTAGCCTTGATTCTTGAAGATGATTATATAAATATTAAATATTTACAATATGACTTGTGATTATGAAAACCTTCTGTCTGATTCTCCTTTTATCTAGTGTATGGAAAGATGAGTAAAACACAAGGCATAAAAAAATGAACAGATAATAGGGGGTAGAGGGTAAAATAAACTGGGTAGATGAAAATAGTAGTCAGTGAGGGGTGAAGTGTATGGTATGTGTGCTGGTTTGAAAGGATGTATGGACCCTAGAAAAGCCATGTTTCAATCTAAATCCTATTTTGTAAAGGCAGAATAATCACTATTCAATACTGTATGTTTGAAACTAATCAGATCATCTCCCTGGAGATGTGATTTAATCAAGAGTGGTTGTCAAGCTGGAATAGGTGACAACATGTCTCCACACATTTGGGTGGGTCTTGATAAGTTTCTGGAGTCCTATAAAAGGAAATATTTTGGAGAATGAAGGAGATTTGGAGAGCGCAGAGAATGTTGCAGCACCATGAAGCAGAGTCCATGAGCCAGTGACCTTTGGAAATGAAGAAGGAAAATGCCTCCCGGGGAGCTTCATGAAACCAGAAGCCAGGAGAGAAAGCTAGCAGATGACACTGTGTTCACCATGTGCCCTTCCAGCTGGGAGAGAAACTGTGACTGTGCTCACCATGTACTTTCTCACTTGAGAGAGAAACCCTGAACTTCATCTGCATTCTTGAGCCAAGGTGTCTTTTCCTGGATGCCTTTGATTGGACATTTCTATTGACTTATTCTAATTGGGACATTTTCTTGGCTTTAGAAATATAAATTAGCAACTTATTAAATTCCTCTTCTTAAAAACCATTTCATGGCTGGTATATTGCATTCTGGCAGCTAGCAAGCTAGAACAATATGTATGAGTTTTTACATTTTTTTAAAATTTCTTTTTCTGGAGTGATGCAAATGTTCTAAAAATGATCATGGTGATGAATATACAGCTATGTGATGATATTGTGAGCCTTTGATAATATCCATGTATTGACTGTGTGTGAAATTTTATTAATGAAAATATTGTTAAAAATCTTTATCTTGAGGCAAAAATATGATGGCATAATGTTAAGAAATTATGAAAATGTAAGGCCTTTTTTTTATTAAAACATTACTGAAGTGCAATTTTATATGCTGTGCCACAGATGCTTTTTATTTGGGGGCAGGGGTCTGTGGGTACACAAACTTAGCTTGAATTACTCTTATAACATTCATATGTCTCTAAAAAAAGATTGCTTGGAAAATTTTCATATGTCCCAGATGTGATGATTATTCTGGATACAAATGGAAGTGAAAAGGTTTTATTTTTTGCTGAGTCTTTAAGAGTAAACTGCATATTTCATCATTCCATAGAAGCAGTAAATAAAAGAACCTATTTACTAATCTTGCTATAATGAATTTTGATATTCCATAGAAGAAACAACCTTTTTGTCCATAGTGTGGTATATGTGCATATCAGCATTCTTTCAGTGTTTATCTTACATTCATGTGGCTTTAAATTATTTCATAAAGAGAAACACATACACACTCCTTATGAATCTGGGTCATTTAGTCCAAGTATATCATTGATGAAACTGAAGTAAGAAACTTAATGGGTTTTGTTGGAATTTTGGGGGACTTAAATACAGTGCTTCTGAATTCCAGTGTTCTTCTAACATTCAGAACTGCTTCTCTGTTTATATATTTACATGAACTTTTACAAATGTATCTTAAAACTAAGAACTTCTTAGAGAGGCCACTTCTAATCAGTGAAATCCTTTTAAATTGGCAACACTTTTAGTGAAATAATAAATTGGTTTGTATTGTTTGTCTGAGATTTTCCTCTTGGACAGGGTAAAATCATATCCCTCAATTCTTTAATTACCAGTAGTATGTCAATTTCAACAGTCAGGAATGCTTTCTAATCATCACATCCAGGCATGAGTTTTTATATTTCCACTTACAAAATATTTTCCTTTCAAGAATGACACACTTAGGTAATAGCACTGAGGCAGATGGCAATGACAGAGTAAAGTCTAAGGGTGTCCCAAATGCATATCAAATTTTTTTAAGAAGTCAGCTTTCAATTCTTTTAAGAGAAGGATGTATCTTTTTATCACTAAAAGCAAGAAAGAAACCGAATTTTTAAAAATTTGAATGCAGCACTCAGTGGTCTCTTTGGATTGCATAGATCTAATTCTTTATTTTAAAATAAAAAAGAAAGGTTTTTAAATGCCTTTTAAAGATGAGTGTATGTGGAGTTTTAATGCTGTGGACTGAGCATATTATGAAGAATTCAGCTTTATTTAGCCTGGTCTTTAAGCCTCAAGTGGCATCAACAGAGCTACTTCATTTCATGGAAAAAGGCAGACAAAATTTACTAAGGTATTGTCAATTTTGCTTTAGAAAACAACAAGTGTAAAACAAAATGAGAGATGGCATTAGTTGATCTAATATATATTTATTAACCACAGATAGTCATTTGGAGTCACACTGTAAGTATATATGCAGTGCCAAGACTAAGGTAGCATCTCAGTCTTTCTGAATAAATATTCTGAATAAATATTCAGAAAGACCAAAGGATGAGACAGAGGGATGAGAATTCTTTTCAGAATGGCGTTTTCTTGCAATAGTTTAATTCTTCCCTGCACAAAAGAAATTTACTGTTGCATTTGTTGCCCATGTGGTAAAGCCAGAGTGCTGAGTGGAAAATACATGCTTTTAGGCATAAATGTTCCTGAAAAATAATTCTCATGTGAAAAATTCATAAGGTAAACCCATCAATAGCACATTTTTATATAGAAAGTGGTTAAATCACATATAAACACACAACAAGCTTTCATAGGGTCAGCTGATTAAAATAAATGCCCACTTTTAGAATATCCATTACAGTCTCCTTTTGAATTCAAGTTCTATTTTCACCAATGCAGTGAAATATGAGAGCAATTCCTGATATTATTTCCTTTTAATTACTTCAAATTAATATCCCATTAATGACAATTTTTTATTAATTAAAAAAATTAGCTAACAAAACATTTAGAAATCATTCCATTCTACATATGCAATCAGTAATTCTTAATATCATCACATAGATGTATGATCATTTCTTAGTACATATGCATCGATTTAGAAAAAGAAATAGCAAGACAACAGAAAAAGAAATAAAATGGTAATATAGAGAAAAAATAAAAATAAAAAATACAAAAATATATGAGAAAAAAAAACTATAGCTCAGATGCAGCTTCATTCAGTGTTTTAACATAATTACATTACAATTAGGTAGTACTGTGCTGTCCTTTTTTTTTAGAAATCATACCATTCTACATACGCAATCAGTAATTCTTAACATCATCACATAGATGCATGATCATCGTTTCTTACTACATTTGCATCAGTTTAGAAGAACTAGCAATACAACCGAAAAAGATATAGAATGTTAATATAGAGAAAAAAATAAAAGTAATAATAGTAAGAACAAAACAAAACAAAACAAAAACTTATAGCTTGGATGCAGCTTCATTCAGTGTTTTAACATGATTACTTTACAATTAGGTATTATTGTGCTGTCCATTTTTAAGTTTTTGTATCTAGTCCTATTGTACAGTCTGTATCCCATCAGCTCCAATTACCCATTATCTTACCCTGTTTCTAACTCCTGCTGAACTCTGTTACCAATGACATATTCCAAGTTCATTCTCGAGTGTCGATTCACATCATTGGGACCATACAGTATTTGTCTTTTAGTTTTTGGCTAGACTCACTCAGCATAATGTTCTCTAGGTCCATCCATGTTATTACATGCTTCATAAGTTTATCCTGCCTTAAAGCTGCATAATATTCCATCGTATGTATATACCACAGTTTGTTTAGCCACTCATCTGTTGATGGACATTTTGGCTGTTTCCATCTCTTTGCAATTGTAAATAACGCTGCTATAAACACTGGTGTGCAAATGTCTGTTTGAGTTTTTGCCCTTAATTCCTTTGAGTAGATTCCCAGCAAAGGTATTGCTGGGTCGTATGACAATTCTATATTCAGCTTTTTGAGGAACCGCCAAACTGCCTTCCACAGTGGTTGCACCATTTGACATTCCCACCAACAGTGGATAAGTGTGCCTCTTTCACCACATCCTCTCCAGCACTTGTCATTTTCTGTTTTGTTGATAATGGCCATTCTGGTGGGTGTGAGATGATATCTCATTGTGGTTTTGATTTGCATTTCTCTAATGGCCAGGGACATTGAGCATCTCTTCATGTGCCTTTTGGCCATTTGTATTTCCTCCTCTGAGAGGTGTCTATTCAAGTCTTTTTCCCATTTTGTAATTGGGTTGGCTGTCTTTTTGTTGTTGAGTTGAACAATCTCATTATAAATTCTGGATACTAGACCTTTATCTGATATGTCGTTTCCAAATATTGATTCCCATTGTGTAGGCTGTCTTTCTACTTTCTTGATGAAGTTCTTTGATGCACAAAAGTGTTTAATTTTGAGGAGTTCCCATTTATTTATTTCCTTCTTCAGTGCTCTTGCTTTAGGTTTAAGGTCCATAAAACTGCCTCCAATTGTAAGATTCATAAGATATCTCCCTACATTTTCCTCTGTTTTATGGTCTTAGACCTAATGTTTAGATCTTTGATCCATTTTGAGTTAACTTTTGTGTAGGGTGTGAGATATGGGTCTTCTTTCATTCTTTTGCATATGGATATCCAGTTCTCTAGGCACCATTTATTGAAGAGACTGTTCTGTCCCAGGTGAGTTGGCTTGACTGCCTTATCAAAGATCAAATGTCCATAGATGAGAGGGTCTATATCTGAGCACTCTATTCGATTCCATTGGTCGATATATCTATCTTTATGCCAATACCATGCTGTTTTGACCACTGTGGCTTCATAATATGCCTTAAAGTCAGGCAGCGCGAGACCTCCAGCTTCGTTTTTTTTCCTCAAGATGTTTTTAGCAATTCGGGGCACCCTGCCCTTCCAGATAAATTTGCTTATTGGTTTTTCTATTTCTGAAAAATAAGTTGTTGGGATTTTGATTGGTATTGCATTGAATCTGTAAATCAATTTAGGTAGGATTGACATCTTAACTATATTTAGTCTTCCAATCCACGAACACGGTATGCCCTTCCATCTATTTAGGTCTTCTGTGATTTCTTTTAGCAGTTTTTTGTAGTTTTCTTTATATAGGTTTTTTGTCTCTTTAGTTGAATTTATTCCCAGGTATTTTATTCTTTTAGTTGCAATTGTAAATGGGATTCGTTTCTTGATTTCCCCCTCCGCTTGTTCATTGCTAGTGTATAGAAATGCTACAGATTTTTGAATGTTGATCTTGTAACCTGCTACTTTGCTGTACTCATTTATTAGCTCTAGTAGTTTTGTTGTGGATTTTTCTGGGTTTTCTACGTATAGTATCATATCATCTGCAAACAGTGATAGTTTTACTTCTTCCTTTCCAATTTTGATGCCTTGTATTTCTTTTTCTTGTCTAATTGCTCTGGCTAGAACCTCCAACACAATATTGAATAATAGTGGTGATAGTGGACATCCTTGTCTTGTTCCTGATCTTAGGGGGAAAGTTTTCAATTTTTCCCCATTGAGGATGATATTAGCTGTGGGTTTTTCATATATTCCCTCTATCATTTTAAGGAAGTTCCCTTGTATTCCTATCCTTTGAAGTGTTTTCAACAGGAAAGGATGTTGAATCTTGTCAAATGCCTTCTCTGCATCAATTGAGATGATCATGTGATTTTTCTGCTTTGATTTGTTGATATGGTGTGTTACATTAATTGATTTTCTTATGTTGAACCATCCTTGCATACCTGGGATGAATCCTACTTGGTCATGATGTATAATTCTTTTAATGTGTTGTTGGATACGATTTGCTAGAATTTTATTGAGGATTTTTGCATCTATATTCATTAGAGAGATTGGCCTGTAGTTTTCTTTTTTTGTAATATCTTTGCCTGGTTTTGGTATGAGGGTGATGTTGGCTTCATAGAATGAATTAGGTAGTTTTCCCTCTGCTTCGATTTTTTTGAAGAGTTTGAGGAGAGTTGGTACTAATTCTTTCTGGAATGTTTGATAGAATTCACATGTGAAGCCGTCTGGTCCTGGACTTTTCTTTTTAGGAAGCTTTTGAATGACTGATTCCATTTCTTTACTTGGGATTGGTTTGTTGAGGTCATCTATGTCTTCTTGAGTCAAAGTTGGTTGTTCATGTCTTTCCAGGAACCCGTCCATTTCCTCTAAACTGTTGTATTTATTAGCGTAAAGTTGTTCATTGTATCCTGTTATTACCTCCTTTATTTCTGTGAGGTCAGTAGTTATGTCTCCTCTTCCATTTCTGATCTTATTTATTTGCATCCTCTCTCTTCTTCTTCTTGTCAATCTTGCTAAGGACCCATCAATCTTATTGATTTTCTCATAGAACCAACTTCTGGCCTTATTGATTTTCTCTATTGTTTTCATGTTTTCAATTTCATTTATTTCTGCTCTAATCTTTGTTATTTCTTTCCTTTTGCTTGCTTTGGGATTAGTTTGCTGTTCTTTCTCCAGTTCTTCCAAGTGGACAGTTAATTCCTGCATTTTTGCCTTTTCTTCTTTTCTGATATAGGCATTTAGGACAATAAATTTCCCTCTTAGCACTGCCTTTGCTGCGTCCCATAAGTTTTGATATGTTGTGTTTTCATTTTCATTCGCCTCGAGGTATTTGCTAATTTCTCTAGCAATTTCTTCTTTGACCCACTCGTTGTTTAAGAGTGTGTTGTTGAGCCTCCACGTATTTGTGAATTTTCTGGCACTCTGCCTATTATTGATTTCCAACATCATTCCTTTATGGTCCGAGAAAGTGCTGTGTATGATTTCAATCTTTTTAAATTTGTTAAGACTTGCTTTGTGACCCAGCATATGGTCTATCTTTGAGAATGATCCATGAGCACTTGAGAAAAAGGTGTATCCTGCTGTTGTGGGATGTAATGTCCTATAAATGTCTGTTAAGTCTAGCTCATTTATAGTAATATTCAGATTCTCTATTTCTTTATTGATCCTCTGTCTAGATGTTCTGTCCATTGATGAGAGTGGTGAATTGAAGTCTCCAACAATTATGGTATATGAGTCTATTTCCCTTTTCAGTGTTTGTAGTGTATTCCTCACGTATTTTGGGGCATTCTGGTTCGGTGCATAAATATTTATGATTGTTATGTCTTCTTGTTTAATTGTTCCTTTTATTAGGATATAGTGTCCTTCTTTGTCTCTTTTAACTGTTTTACATTTGAAGTCTAATTTGTTGGATATTAGTATAGCCACTCCTGCTCTTTTCTGGTTGTTATTTGCATGAAATATCTTTTCCCAACCTTTCACTTTCAACCTATGTTTATCTTTGGGTCTAAGATGTGTTTCCTGTAGACAGCATATAGAAGGATCCTGTTTTTTAATCCATTCTGCCAATCTATGTCTTTTGATTGGGGAATTCAGTCCATTGACATTTAGTGTTATTACTGTTTGGATAATATTTTCCTCTAACATTTTGCCTTTTGTATTATATATATCATATCCAACTTTCCTTCTTTCTACACTCTTCTCCATACCTCTCTCTTCTGTCTTTTCGTATCTGACTCTAGTGCTCCCTTTAGTATTTCTTGCAGAGCTGGTCTCTTGGTCACAAATTCTCTCAGTGACTTTTTGTCTGATAATGTTTTAATTTCTCCCTCATTTTTGAAGGATAATTTTGCTGGATATAGGAGTCTTGGTTGGCAGTTTTTCTCTTTTAGTAATTTAAATATATCATCCCACTGTCTTCTAGCTTCCATGGTTTCTGCTGAGAAATCTACACATAGTCTTATTGGGTTTCCCTTGTATGTGATGGATTGTTTTTTCTCTGCTTTCAAGATCCTCTCTTTCTCTTTGACCTCTGACATTCTAACTAGTAAGTGTCTTGGAGAACGCCTATTTGGGTCTAATCTCTTTGGGGTGCGCTGCACTTCTTGGATCTGTAATTTTAGGTCTTTCATAAGAGTTGGGAAATTTTCAGTGATAATTTCTTCTATTAGTTTCTCCTCCTTTTCCCTTCTCTTCTCCTTCTGGGACACCCACAACACGTATATTTGTGCGCTTCATATTGTCCTTGAGTTCCCTGATACCCTGTTCAAATTTTTCCATTCTTTTCCCAATAGTTTCTGTTTCTTTTTGGAATTCAGATGTTCCATCCTCCAAATCACTAATTCTATCTTCTGTCTCTTTAAATCTATCATTGTAGGTATCCATTGTTTTTTCCATCTTTTCTACTTTATCCTTCACTTCCATAAGTTCTGTGATTTGTTTTTTCAGTTTTTCTATTTCTTCTTTATGTTCAGCCCATGTCCTCTTCATGTCCTCCCTCAATTTATCGATTTCATTTTTGAAGAGGTTTTCCATTTCTGTTCGTATACTCAGCATTAGTTGTCTCAGCTCTTGTATCTCATTTGAACTATTGGTTTTGTTCCTTTGATTGGGCCATATTCTCAATCTTCTGAACGTGGACCGTTATCTTCTGCTGCTGGCGTCTGGGCATTTAGTCAGATTTCCCTGGGTGTCGGACCCAACAAGGTTGTAAGATTTTTCTGTGAAATCTCTGGGTTCTGTTTTTCTTATCCTGCCCAGTAGGTGGCGCTTGTGGCACACGTTTGTCTCACGTGTTTGGAATGGATCCACCCCAGTCACCGATCTCCGCGGCCTGGGGATTTCCGATCCAATTCTCTCCGTTGGTTCAGGGGCCACGCGTGGTGGGGGCGTCAGCCGCCGCGGCTTGAGGGGACCCTGTGGCTGGTCGCCGGCCGCAGCGGGTCCGGGGAATTCGCCACCGGACCAGGAAGTCGCCCACAGGGGAGGGGCGTCAGTCACCGGCCGCCGCGGCCTGGGGAATTCCCCACCGGACCAGGAAGCCGCCCGCGGGGGGGGCCACCGCAGCTTGGATAGCCCTCTGATCCGAGACTCGTAGCTGCGGACTCGAAGCCGCCCGCAAAAAAGGGGCACCGGCCGCCTCGGCTTGGGAAACTTGCCTCTCCAAGACTCTCAGCCGGCCCGGGAAGGAGGGAGGGAGTAGCTCCGGCCGTCGCAGATGCCACTGCTCGGGAAATCGCGCGCCGCTTGGGGATCTCACCGCAGCCGAGTCTCGCAGTCAGTCTAGCCAGTCCAGACTGGGGTACGCTGTGTGTCCATTCCCTGCCGTACCCCCGGGAGCTGTTCTGCACTGTTTCAGTTCACCTAGTAGTTGCTTTAGAGGAGGAGGAACTAAGACGCACATACCTTACTAAGCCGCCATCTTGGCCCCCCCACCCATTAATGACAATTTTAAGCACCTTGAATTATACTCAGAACAGAAAATTTATTTTCCTATTTAGAAAGGGTAGTCTTTTCAACAAACGGTGCTTGAGCAATTGAGCTTTGTGATAGTTAAGTTCATGTGTCAACTTGGTCAGGTTTTAGTGTCTAATGGTTTGGTCAAGCAAGCAGTGGCCTGATTGTTACTGTGAGGACATTTCCTGGACTTAAATCATCAGAAAATGACTGATTACATTTATGACTGATTCTATCTATGATCAACTGAGGAGACTGCCTTCAACAACCAGAGAAATCTCATCCAATCAATTGAAGGCTTTAAAAGGGGACATGATGATTTCAGCAATCAGAAGAGAGAATTTTCCTCTCTATTTCAGCCAGCCAGCTTTTCCTGGGGAATTCATTGAACTTTCACTGGTGTCCCCAGCTTGTGATCTGCCCTATGGAATTTGGAGTTGACCATTCTCAGAGTAGCATAAGATAATTCTTATAAAAATCTCACAATATTTACAGATATTGCCTTTCAACTCTGACTAACATAAACATCCATTAGCAAAAAAAAAACCCAAAAAAGAACCACAACCTAAATTTCACACTGTATGCAATAATGAACACTAAATGAATTATAAACTTAAATGTAAAATGTAAAAATATAAAACTTTTAGGAAAAAATATGGGAACATGGCATCAAGATTTAATGTTAGGCAAAGAGTAATTATATTTGATTTCAAAAGTATGATCCATAAAAGGAAAAGTTGATCCTTTTAAAACTTTTGCTCTTTGAAAGACCCCTTTGAGAGGATGAAAAGACAAGAAAGAGATTAGGAGACAATATTTGCCATGCACATATCTGAAAAAACCTAGTATATAAAATGTAAAAAAAAAAAAAAAAGAACTCTCAAACTAGAATTAAAACAACCAGAACCTAAAATGTAACTTAGGAAATGGACAAAAGACATAAACAGACATTTCACCAAAGATACACAGATAGCAAACAAGCACATGAACTGTTCAACATTTTAACCATCACTAAAATGCAAATTAACACCACAATGAAATATTGCTACACATTCATCAAAATGGTTAAAATGAAAAAACACAGTGACAATATCAAATGCTGGAGAGTTTGGAGAAAAGGAATCACTTATACATTGCTGGCGGGAATGTGAAATGACATGGTCACTCTGAAGCACAGTTCGGCAGTTTCTTACAAAATAAAGTATTCAACTACCATATGACCCAGCAATGGTACGCTTGGGCTTTTTTTCCCCAGAGAAATGAAAATTTATGGTCATATAAAAATCTGTTCACAAATTCTCATAGCAGTGTCATTCGTAACAGCAAGAAACGAGAAACAATCCAGATGTTCCTCAATGGGCAAATGGTTAAATGAACAGTGATCTCACTGCATTATTTCTAACAACTTCATATGAATCTACAAATACCTCAAAATAAAAAGTTTAACTAAAAAAACATACTTACTTATTTAATAGAAGGGAACCTTAAAAGGGGGGAAAAAAAGGACTGGTGGCATTTTATCCTGAGCAGAATAATCTACAGGGCACATTATACATTTTAACTATTCAATATCAAATTTTACTTTGATTACTTAACATATTAAAATGTAATTTTAAAATGTTTAGCATTCAAATATAAACAATGATAGGAGATAGCAAATTAAATAATCTTCGTGTCAGAGCAATTAACTGAGGAGTCTCCAATGATGGATTTTCATTGGGAAAATGATGTTATTAAAAAAATAAGAAATCTAGCAAATTTCAATGCGTATGATGTTCTCAATATACCAGGGTCAGATAATTTAGAAAACTTTTCATAATAACTGAACAATTATTCACATCCTTTGGGAAGTAGCTTAGGGCAATAGGAAAAGTATAGCTTTGAAAGCAGACCTGGAAGTGAATGCAGCTCTACACTTATTTAGCCGTGCTCTCTTCAAACAAATTTAAAGCTAGATCTGCCAAATTTCAAATTTATTTTACTTTATTAATCACTAATCTATACTGGGTAAACATTACTGTATAGGTGTATCTTGTAAACTCAAACCATCCAAGAGGTTAAATTATGATATATTCTGAACATATCAGAATATTTGTATTCCCTTCATTTATAGCTGTACTAGTAACACATAAGGGGAAGAGGTAATTCCAACCTAACTCTGCACTTCAGATTTTTTTTTTTAATTATTGGAGTAACTGAGAAAAAAATGATAATGGGAGGAGGAAAAAGTTTGTAGTTCAGGTGAAAAAAGGGCATCATTTTCCATTCCTTTTTCAAGTTTTCCCAACTATGCTTGGATAAAGTGAAATTATTCCAGAGTAGAAAAACTAACATTCATGGTTCTAGGGCTGACCCCTGCTCCCCAGTTCCTAAGGAAGGAGATTCCAATGGTTTAATTGGGCCATGCTTACAATTTACAACTGCTTTAAGACAGGAACTCAGGCTCTACCTTCTTATCTTGGATTCTTCTTTCTGTTCTGTGGTCTGGTTGGGTAACTGAACTAGGTTTCATTTGTACCTTGGCTTAGTCCCCTACCATCTGGTCCTAACATTTATATTACAGAGGAAGTAGAATGAGAAGACTTTATTTAATCTTTGAATAAGCCAAGCACTCCAATTTAGACTTGTGCCAGAAATCTGCAGTTTGATAGCCAACTTTTATACAGCTATTAATAAAATTTTGCTTTGATTCCCATTCTGCTATTGCTCCATCTGCATACAGCTCAGCTCTCCTGGGAACCCCTGGGGGATGGAAGCGGTAGGTGGACTGATGATCAGAGCAAGGAAAATTCATCAGTATCTAGTTTAATACAGTATTACTACTGTAGAAATTACTTCAGTTTCACCCTAAGGTATGACTGATCTTCCATAAGAGAGATGTTTGAATGGAAAATAAATGAAACAAAACATTAAATATTGTGAGAAATATAAAAGCTACAAAACAGTATTTTCTAGGATAATTCATGTTTTAATCCAGATTTGTAAGACTATTTCTAAAGAAATGATTCAAAATATAATTAAATTCTAAAAGCAATAAAATGTCCTTAAATAAATTCATTAGATTAGAAGCTTAAGGGCCAAAAGAATGCTAAATATATATAGCAGAAAAAGTATGAAAGAATGAGTAAAAAGAGAAATGGAAGATGACTTGTCTTTACAGTAGATAATTTTATACTTTTATGATTGAATATCTGGCCAATATACCAGACAAATGCCTTGAGAACTTTGTGTATTACTCTTAAAAAGATTTTCATAGCACAAGGAAGTAAGCTGGAAGGAACCCTGTGGTTGCATAATAAGAATTTGCCTGGCCTCTGTACCTAGTTCCTGGAAGAGTCTCTCTAAATCTTTGGAATTTCACGCTCTGATGGTCTGTTATTCATGTTAGACTCCTACCCCACCCCTGCTCCCATTAACAGACCTGATGGGTTATGTTCACAAGATGGATGAGGGTGGGGCTGGCCACTCCTGTAGTCCTATAGTGGGGACTAGCCTCACTAGGAAGACCAAGCATGTGATTAGAGGGTTGGGGCCTTGAATCAAGTCTACCCGGCCAACTTCTGATGAATGGAGTTGGCCGGAGATTGAGCTCAACCCTACAGACTTTGATTCATTCAGTCCTGCCTACCTATGAAAGCCCCATAAAAACTCTGGACACTAACGCTCTGGTGAGATTTCCTGATTGGTAATACACACTGATGTGCAGGAAGAGTGAAGTGCCCTGACTCTACTGGAAGAGGATTTAGAAGCTTCATGTTTGGGGACCCTTACAGACATGGTCCTATGTGTCTGGTCTTAATCTGAATCATTTCGCTTTGATAAACTGCATTCATAAGTACAGTGCTTTCTTGAGTTCTGAGCTGTCCTAGCAAATTATTGAACCTGAGAAGGTGGCAAGAACTCCTAAATTTGTAGCCATTTGGTCAGAATTAGGGGTAGCCCTGGGAATCCTGAACATGTGGCTGGTGTCTCCAGTGAATTCAGTCATGTGGAGGGAGGATGATGCCCTTCACCTGCGGAATCTGCCCTAATTCCAGGTAGCCAGAATTGCATTGCATCTGTAAACCAAGGTGAAGCAGTGCCCTTAAACTATGATGACTAGCCTCCTATGCAATCATGTTTGTGTTTTATCAAGCTTACCATGCCTTCAAAGTAATGAGCTCATTTCCTGGAAGAGTTTCCTACCTCTACACGTAGGTAAGGAACTACTCCATTGGCCATTGCTCCAGCACTGGGCTCAAGATGTCCCCTGCAGCAAACAGCCAGTGTTGCAGGTGAAGTTCACTACATCATTCAGGTTGAACTCACTGCCATTGGTGAGTCCACGGGCAGGGTTTCCAGGGTGACCACAGGTGATGGCTGGAGAGGAATATAAGTCAATATTGTTGTCAGATAACAAATGCCTTCACTTTCACTTGCAATCATTTATTAATAATTGCATGTGTTACATATGCATATGTTAAATGTATGGAGTAAACAGTTTGAGATTAATCAAACAATTTACAAACTTCATTTATTTTGGGAAAGGAAAATTGGAAGAGGAAACTATGATGCTGAACACACAGGCTTTTATTAAAATTGTAGAAAATGACTAACACCTGGCAAATGTACTTCCTATCATAATAATTATTACTTCTTGCTCAAATCATGACAAAATTCCAAATAAGTTTAAAAGTTAAGCAGTGAAAACACAGATACACTAAATTTATTTTATAAATCTTGAGTTGTGAGGATTGTTCCCATAGTACACACCAACTGATTTTGTGACGGTCTTGTTTTGAAGTCATTATGGGGTTTGGTTAATTGTACGTGTATAAATTACTCCATTATCAATAGTAAGCATAATGAAGGTAATACAAGTAAGTGTGAGCACTTAAATGTATTTTCATTCACAATCTCTATTGTAGGATCATTTGGATGTAGTGGACTGTCATTATATCATGACCCAAATAATGACAGTACAGAACACGGAGACATGCCTCACTGGCTCTTTCAAATGAAATGCATTTAGTCATAAAACTGGCATTTCCCCCCTTATTTATCTTGTGAACAATTATTTTTCTCCTAAGTAAATCCTTTCACCTCTGATCTTTGTACATTTACCATGGCACTATCAGAGTTATTACAGGTCACTTTCTCATAGTTACATCAACATTTTGTTTGTTTAATTCCCAGGAAAATAATATTGGGAAAAATTGGTTAAGAATGAATTTTGCAATAGAGAATAGAAACTACTCTAAAAATAGTAGTCAAAATGTTTATCTTTGAAGTTAAAGAGTTAGAGGACAATAGTTATGTTTAATTTCATCTCTCCTTTGAAGGAAGAAATGCTTATAAAACACTCTATATTCTTGAAAAAACAAAATGACAAAGAAAAGCAAAGCAACCCAGAGGAGGAGATGTGTAAGGCTATTTTTAAGACTCTGTAAAAGTTATCCTGCATCATGACTCAGCATCTTTACCCTCATATATATATAATTTGCTCTCATTTCCACCTAGTTTATACTTTGATAACATCAGGGAAAATGAATGCCAAGGTATCACTCATCCAATGACCCATTTGAAAGGAATTAATGAGCAAATTAAATGTGGGCAGGAGTCTGGAGGAAGAGTTGCAAGGGACGTGATGGGAGGGGGATAAAAAATAGAAAGAGGGGGTGGTACGACAGTGGCTCAGCGGCAGAATTCTTGCCTGCCATGCTGGAGACCCAGGTTCAATTCCTGGTGCCCGCCCATGAAAAAAAAAAAAAAAAAGGAAAAAGTGAGGATTAATGCCCATAGTCTTTTTTTACTGGCCAAGTGAAATTGAGGTTGTTCTGTTCTGTTCTACTCAGAGAATTAAATATGCTTGTGTCATGGCAATCATCAAGGCAAAAGAACTGTGAGGAAGGGACTCAGCTGGTGAGTTTGCTCATAAATGGTATACTTACGGACACAAACAGGAGTTTGTCCAGACCACTTGTGGTCTTGCAGGCATATCAGAACTGAAGTTCCAACCAGCTGGAAATCAGGATTGCACTGATAAACCACCATGTCTCTGTAACTAAAGCCATCGCCACTAATGTGACCATTGACTATTGGATCTGGAGAACCGCAGTGGCCATCTAAAAAAAAATGCAAGTGAAATTAATAAGAATTTTAGACAATATGACTTTTACATGAGTAAAAAATTCATAATTTGTATTATCAAGTCAATAGTACAATTAAATGCATAACGTATTGGAATTCATTAACGTGCATCTGTATTTATTTTAGATTGTTTCCTTTTTAATTTATTCATTTATTTTTCTGAATAAGTGTGAGTAAAATAAGTAGTATTTGTAATAGGAAGTTGTTTACAGGTGTTTCCCTAAATATGGTTTCCCTATTTGTATCTTCCTTTAGTTATTATAATTATTGAAATTTTGTTATTTTCCTTGTTGTCCTATATCCAAATAAATGTCAAGTGAAAGGAAGAGACACTTCAAAAGAATAATAACAGGGTTTGGTAATCTATTGAATACGGATAGTGAAAGAGAAGGATGACAAGGATTTCCAGCCTGAAAGACTGTTTGCAACAGATTGTTAATCTATTTGTAAAATTCCAAGGGGAAGGACAGAGTTCAGAAAATAAGTTCAAACTCGAACATGCAAATTTGAGTTATGTGTGGATCAATGTCTAGGTGAAAATGGCCTGTAATCAGTTGGAAGTGTACGTCTACAGTTCAGGAGAAAGAAGTACTAAAGATAGAGTAGATTTAGGAGTAACAAGATTATAGCTATTGTTTGAAATTAAAGGGTGGCTAAACTTGCCAATGAAACAGTAAGCTAGTGAGGGGAAAGAGCCTAAAAACAAAGTCAGGACAAAGATTAATACTTAGGTGAGGCAAAGGGTCTTGATGTGAAAAAAATCATACGACTGTACACCACAGTGAACCCTAATGTAGGTCTTGGGCTGCAGTTAATAGTACAATTATAACAATATTCTTTCACTTATTTTAATAAAGTTACCACAACATTGCAAGGTGTTAATAAATGGGGGAGAGGGAATATGGGAAATTAGTATTTTCAGCATAATTTTTCTGTAAACCTGCAACTTCTCTAATAAATAAAAAATTGAGAGAGAGAACAAGAAAGAAAGACAAGGGTTACTAAGACAAAATTATATCTGGAAAGGGGATGGAGTTATCATACTATATCCCTGAAAAAATCATTCTACTTTTGTTCTACTTACATGCTACCAGGTAATCTTCAATTTTCTAAACATTCCTGGCTACCAGGAGGAAATGACCTATGCAAATAACTTATTTTGCAAGTCTTTTCAGATATATTTTGCTTTATAAATTAATAAATTGGCATTTTGGATTATCTATCAAAAAACAGTACTAAAAATTGATCCCAGGCTAGAAATAAGTCTGCAACATACCTGACAAGGGTAGATGGAAAAAGACTGATGATTTAATGTACTTTTGAAATGGATCTCTCCCTCTCTCTCTTTTTCTCTCTAATAGATATTATTTTTAGAACAGTTTTAGATTCATAGAAAAATTGAGAAGATAATACAGTTCCCTTATACATATTGTTAACATCTAAAACATGTGACAATTAATAAACCCATGACATTAATTGAAGCCCAAACTTTAAAAAGTATGGATATGAAGCAATATGAAATGCAAAAAGATAATTAGTAAAAATGACATTAAACTTTAATAATATTATCATGCCTCTCTCATACAGACTAACTATAATATAAATACTCAGTGAATTGAAGTTGAGAGCAGGGATTATCAGGTTGGGGACTATTGTAAAGGGTTTTAGATTGTAAGCTCTTACAGCAGTCACATATATTCAGGAGTTGTAACTGTTATTTCTAAATTCTGAGATGTGGAGATATTTGTATATAACCTGGTTGTTCCCAAAAACTTTGGGTATTTATGTGACATCTAAGACCCAGAGTTAGAGCTCTGAAGCTATGAAAGTCAGCACTGCCCCATATAAGAACTGTTTAAAAAGTTGAAAAAGGGATGAGACTTCTACTAGAGATATGACTGCAGCTGATCTTGATAGAACTAAGGTAAATCATACACAGGGTAAAGGATGATATCACCCATATATTGAAATGTTAAGGCTTAAGTCTGCATTTCAATTTTTTTTGTTTGTTTCTTTGTTTTTTGTTCTCTATTTTCTCTTTCCTGCCTTCTTTAGGGTTACTTTGACATTTCTTTTAAATGTAAACATTTTGGTTTATCTACAGTGATTTTTAGTGTATCTCTTTGTACAGCTTTTGTAGTGGGTGATCTAGTTATTACAATGTATGTGCAGAACTTATCATGGTGTCCTGGTATTAAGATTTTACCAGTTTGAGTGATGAAGTCCTATATCCCTTTACATCTACATCCCTTTATATTCACCTATTTATTATATAATTTTCTTAATTATTAATTATTTGCTTTTACATGCATTGAAGACCACAAGTGAAGCTATAATTTTTGCTTTATTTGTCAAACATAATTTAGAAAACACAAAAGGAAAAGGAAAGTCTAGTATATTTACCCTTTTTTTTTGCCCTTTCTGTTGTTCTTTCTTCTATTATGATGTTCCAAGATTCATAATTTTATCATTTCCTTCCTATTTGGAGAATTTCCTTTAGCTATTCTTTTATGGTAGGTGTGCTGGTGACAAATTTTCTTAAACTTCTTTTATATGAGTTTATCTTAATTTTTCTTCATTCTTGAAGGGCATTTTCAGTGGATATTAATAGCATGGGGTGATGGTTCTTCTCTTTCAGGACTGGAAAAATATTTTGCTCTTTCTCTGACCTCCATAGTTTCTAAGGAGAAATCTACTATCATTTGAATTATTGTTCCCCAATGGATAATGCAACATTTCTCTTTGACTGCTTTCAAGATTTTTTCTTTCTCTTTAGTTTTCAGAAATTTGACTATGATGTGTCTTGGTATACATTTCTTTGGGCATATGCTATATAGCCAGCTTTTCATTCAGCTGTTTAAATCTGTAGGTTCATATTTTTACCAAATGTGAGAAGTCTCAGACATATTTCTCTGCTTACTTTTCATCTTCTCCCTCTTCTTTTTTCTGAATTCTGATGGCATTAATATGGGACCTATTGCTATAACCTATATGCCCCTTATACTAAATTCATTTTATTCCTGTATAGTTTCTCTTTATTGTTCAAATTGAGGAATTTTTATTGCTTTCTTTTCAAGTTCATGAATATTTTCCTCTATTTCCTTCAATCTGCTGTTGATTCTGAGTTTTTATTGAGATTATTGTAATTTTAGCTCTAACATTTCCACTTGGTTATACTTTATATCTTCTCTACTTCTTATGCTTCTTTGATGAGACTTTCCATTTTTAAATTTGTTTCAAGCAGGTTTGCAGTTTCTGCTTGTTGAAGCATTTCTATGATGGGTGCTTTAAAATCTTTGTCAGACCATTCTAATATCTTTGCAATATCAGTGTTGGCATTTGTTGATTGTCTTCTTTTATTTAATTTGAGATCTTTCTGGTTCTTAGTATGATGATTGACTTCCAATTGCAACCAGAAGATTTGGGGCATTATTTTATATGACTCTGATCTTATTTAAATCTTGTATTTAGTAAGCATCTAATCCACTCTGGTGGATGAAGGGAGGTACCACCTCCTTACTTCTAGGTGGGGATAAAAGCCCACATTTTTTACTCACCCTTTGTTAATACCTGGGGTGAAAGATTTGTAATTAAGGCTTCCCACTAGATCCTCATTGATATCACCCTGGCCGTAAGCTTTAAAGGGTACCACATTCCTGTTTCTCATATATTCTATACTGACAATGGAGAGGGGTTGCCTCTTTACTACTGCATTGTGGCAAATTTCCTGACTGTCTAATATACCCCCTCTAATACCATCCCAGTGAAGAGTGGGAGGGGTGGTAGCTCATTACATCAGGTAGGGATGGGTGTCCAAGCTCTCCATGTGGTCTCTACTGACACTATGTGAAGAGAGTGTCCTTCTTATCAATGAGCAGTGGTGAAAGTCCTGATTTTCCACTAGGTTTCCTCTAATACCATCACAGTGAGGAGATGGAGGGAGCTCCATTATTTATAATTCCCCTGGTAGTAGAAGTCCAGGTTCCCACATGGTATACACTGACACTGAGTGGGGGCAGAGGTCCTGTTACCTTTGACAAGGATGAAAGTCTCAGCTCCCCAATCTGTCTTCTCTGCCACTAGCCAGTTGGAAAGGTTGGATTGTCTTGTTACAAGCCTAGTGAGGAACTTCACTTGGTCTTTGCTATCAGAAAGCGACAGTGGTTGCAGTTTTTTTTTAATGTAGTGTTTGCTGGGGTAGTGCAGTTATTATATATACATTTTCTGTCTTGCTCAACTGCCCTTTTACTGGGCCTTTTGGCTACAGAAAGCAAGCTTTCCTTGAGTTTTTTGTTTCCTTTAAATCTGCACCCATTGGAGTTTCCATGTTACCAGCCTCTTCAGTATCCAGTCAGGAATACATGAGGCAAAAAGGAAACCCAGGGAACTCACCATTGAATCATTCCAGGGATTCCAAGGTACCTAGGCATTCTACCTTCCCTCTACCTTTTGGAACTTTCTTATATTTGTTTTATACATCTTTACCAAGGTTTTGAGTTTTATAGCAGGAGGTTTAGGGCAAAGAACATCTATTCCATGTTCCTACAAGTGGAAGTAAGAATATTCTTTTAAAAATGATTTTTGAGACTAAGAAGGAATGTGACATATAGGTGACTGCATGGCAAAGAAATTATAGAATTGGGCAGACCATGTACTCAGCAATAGCTGAACTTCTTCAGTGTGAACCATGTATTCCACTCACATGCTGCACTTATTACTTAAGAGGTGCCCAGACATAGTCTTCCAAATAGTATAACAATCCCTAGAGGGCAGAAATTTAGAAAACATTTTGCTCTTTCCACTGTCTTGTACCTTGAACAATGTAGTGATCAACAAACATAGGACAACTGAATTTATTATCAGAAAATGGAAAAATACTTTTATATGATAAATGATAGTATTTATATATTTTTTAATTACCATTGCTCTGAATTTTGGCATGTGGATTTACTTGGCTCATAATATGAATAATAAATAGTAAGGAAAACTTTCACCTTGAGCTTATGGTATAAGTAGTATTTTTTTATTGAATAATCAAATTGACCTCATAACTTTGATGAAAATTATGAATTTAAAATTTAAGATCTGCAAGTATATATATATGAAATACTATCTGGTGGTTATTTTTGCTGTTTTCAAGAAATGCCACATTTGATTCATGTATATTAAAATAACCCCAATGTTTGGAATGATTTCTAATGAGATAATGACAAAAGATAAAGCAATGTCTTTCATATGTCTTATAGTACATTTTAGAAGCGTATCAATTACTTTTCGTATACCTTCATTCCTCAATTCCCTAAAATGTGCTTAAAAATGTGATCTGACATTGAGTCTCTGTAGTTGCATTTCTTTACAATTCATCAATTTAGGAGGCCAGGAGGTCTGTCTTCAAATAAATGCACTAGGGAATGTTAAAATTTCTGTGCCTGTATCCCTTATTAAAATTACAACTAGGTAAATAAATAACAACAAAAAATAAATATGAACAAAAAACCCTCTAGATTTCATTCTAGAATCATAGATATTAGAAGACTGGCAATTAGCAAAATATTACTTCCCTAATGAAAATAAATTTAGTTTGTTTCATGTAAGCTAAGACACCAAATCTGAAGCCACTTGACACAAATTATATAAATCAAAATATACTATTCTTATCCTAAACATAACAATGTAATTATGTGTTTGTTATTGTGTCTAACACAGTCTACAGGCATTTTCTCATCTAATATTTTTAGAGAGAATTTTCTGTTGCAGTGAAAAGAAACCAAAGGCCCAAGAGGATGAATAACTAACTTGCCCAGACCACACACTTAGTAATTAGGAGAATCAGTTCCCTAATACAGATGCTCCAAAAATCAATATACTATGTATGAGCCCTGATCTTGGAAAACCTCTGAAGTGCTTTCCAATTTCAGAATTCTATAGTTCTGTTCAGTCATGTTCAATAAAATACATTACTCATGTTATCTTCTAGAAAGTACACAATGGAAGAAAAACATTTGTTAACATGATTTAACAAACAAGAAAATGGTTCTGACACAAAGGAGTGAAGTTGCTTATGAGTGGAGATTCAGACACTTGTGAGATTTAATGCAGGATTTCATTTTAACTAAGACTTTCTAGAACTATTAATGGAGACACTTTTAAGAGTTATATTTTGATGAAGAATTATCATATAATTCATGTGTGTTTTCATAAAAATCAGGAAACTAGTGTGAATGCTCTAATAACATATCTAGTTATACAGCCACACATTCAGATAACTATATCTGAAACTCCTAAATGCTTGATTTTTGGAAGTTTTAAGTAAATTGAGCCATTTTATGAGAAGGATTTTGTATCATACGAATGGTCATTTTGTTAGTCATAGCATATAAGATGTTGATTCCTTTCCCAAAAAGAAATATCCCCCCATCTGACAGTCTTAAACTTGATCTAATTTGAGCATTACTGCAAATCAGTAAAGAAGGCAATTCAGTAAAGAAGGCAAGGTAAATATAATTATTCTGAATATATTGTTTGTGCTCACAGGCTGACATAAGTTTTGGATATAATGGCTTCTCCAATAAGTGGTGTGTGCTGCCATTATAGAAAATTTAGTGTCGTAGGTAATTTTCTCTTTAGCCAGTTAAATTTATAGAAAAAATTAATATTGTTAACTAGTAGCATTTAGGACCTTGCTAAGAGAGATTTCACATAATTTTACATATACCATCAATCAATGAACAAGAACATGTTTTTACTTCATTCACTTGAAAAATATCTGTTGAGGATCTACTACATTCCATTCTAAGCATATAGTTTACAATGGTGAACAAAATGACATTGTGCTTCCCCACATGAACCCTACAGACTGCTAGAGAAGAGAGCCCTGAAACAAGTAGAATTACCAACTGGAAAAAAGTCAGTGTGGCTGCAAATGGGAAATCTATATTTGAAAAGGTTTGAGAGGTAATCAGGAGACCCATTGTTCAGAGCCACGGTGAAAAGTTTGGATTTTATGTTAAATACTTCATGACATCGTTCAGTAAACTGGGCAGTACAGCAAACACATTTGTATCTGCAAAGTGATTGCTGTCCATAGAGTGATTTGAAAGAGGGCCAAGAGTGAAGCAGACACAGAATGACCATTTTAGCAGTCCATGGAAGAGATGAAAGTAGATAGGAATAAAGTGCAAAGAAGTGGATAGATTGAGACAAGTCTAGTGGCCAGAATCAACAGAACTTGATAGATTTAGGTGTGATGGAAGATGGAGGCAAGAGAGGGAAGTGAATTAAGCAATTGGATGTAGTAGAGATACCATTTTCTGAGACAGGATGAACTTCAGTGAAAGCAGATTTATGGGGGAATAAACAGTTCCAATAGGCAAGAGGATTCCTTAGGGAGAGTGGATATTTCAATTGAGCACTTGACCCTTTGAGCCTGGAACTCAGAAGAAGGACAGGGGCACATTTAGAGTAAGAAGCACTTCTAATATTTATTTGTACCCTCAATAAAGTAGCCCCTCTCTATAAATTCATTTCAAACTGTGAGATTATGTAGCTCTGACTATATCATTGAACAAAGTTTCCTATGACCTATTAACAAATTTTAATGGATCCAAAATTCCTATCATTCCACTGTCTTTTGAAAAAATCTGTTACTGTTATTTATTAACACATTTATTAAATTATTTATTGTGGAACTAACTTACTACAGGAATAAAATATATCAACACAGCATAGGTAGAGACCTTATACAAGAAAATAAAGAATACAGGTTTCCTTAGGTATCAAGGGAATATATTTCTCCTGAAATAATAGCTTTTTTATTTCATATTTTAAGGTTCTACTTCAAACTTTTAGTAATACAAAACATTTCATAAATCATGTATTTGCCACTTAATATTAATTATTTAATGCAAATTCTAGAATTTTTATATAATTTGGGGAAGGGAAGCAAACATTCCCATTTTATAGGTAATGTTGCTAAAAATCAAAGATTAAGTAATTCAATGTAAGACTGGTATCTAGTGGGAAAATGCAATTAGATAAGTAATAAATGATACATCTTTCTTAGAAAAAGTCCCCATTAACCCCCTGCTATCATATAACTAGTTAGCATGCTAATATCATTTACATTGGGATTTAAAAATCACTCCTATTAATCTTGAAAAAAGATGGTACTAGACTTCAGGTTTATTAATACGTTAGTCTGTGTCCTTTCTGGTGTGACATACACAAAAATTAAACACAAAGGTAAAAGAAGGACAGGAAGAAGAAAAAGTAATGAGATATTTAATGATTTAATCATTACTAACTCTAAATCAAAAAGTTTCTAACAATAATTCAAGGTATCTCAAATTGTACAAACTAGTGGTATATGAGTAAAATGTTCCATGTTTTGAAAAAGACCATAGTCATATATCTGATATGATAAATAGAGTGAATTAAACAATTGTGAGAAGACAGTGGATTGGAAGCTACAGGTTTCAGTCCTTCCACCAGAGTAACTATTAAATAGGCAGACAGCGACTGAATCAACCACTGCAAAACTTTGGCGTCCAATAGAACACTGTACAGCATCTACAGAAGAGTTGGAGGAAGAGGCTGGTAAATTATGGTAAAACAAGTAAACTGCTCACTCCACAGCAGGCACCATCCCCCATCTCCCACTTTCGTGGAAGGTGGCAGTGGGGCCTGACCCCTGGCATAGCTTGCAGGTGCCAGAAAGGGACATAAAAATCCGGTTCTTCAATGTCTGCTGGGGAGGGCATCATAGTCCAATCACAGGTCACTGCTTCTGATTAGATGCTTCGGGATGCTGGGGGCCTTGCTCTGAGGGCAACCAATTATACCAGCTTGTTCCAGACAAAGGCAACAGAGGAGACTTCAATATGGTTTGTTTCCTCACAGTTGTGCTGGATAGCTGAAGAGCTGCATTTATTGGACAGGCGCCAAGTCAAGTAAGCACATTTTTTTGAAACTGTAAAAGAAGTTCTTGGTACTCTTCCTGGTCCCTACTTTATTGGCTCCCCAAGACAGTTTGTAGTAGACCAGCACTCCCTTTGTGGGTCTGTGGCCTTTTTGTGGCTAGGAAATACTTACTGGGGAAACTCCTCTTGGACAAACCCACCCTCCCAGAATTTGTCCTCTATGCAAATTCTGCACTGGCCTGGAACAAAGGCTTACCTGCTCTAAATTCTTCAGTGGAACACCCAGGAGAAGGAAAAGTTCTGTTCCCTGGGAGTAGAGGGGTAAACAGGGAAACTATTTAGGCTGCTGGGATGTACAAGTCCAGGATAAGATGCAAGCTCACAAAAGACAGGGAAGATCCTGCACTTTGCATTCAACTAGGGCTGATCTTCCTGATAGGAAGGCTGAATTCTAAGAGAGCAGCAGCCAATTTGAAAAGACTATGAAAGGTGTTTTTTGCTTAGGTTTGTTGATTTTGTTAGCTCCTGACACTCAAGAAAATCTCTGTTATATCACCAGCTGGATATAAACTCAAGAAATAGACATATCAGGGAATAAATCCTAGAGATAACATTTAAAAATATTAAAACACATAATGCACAGCAGAATATTACAAGACAAACATACAAACAAAAAAGGAAATTATGGCCCTCACAAAGGAAGAGGATAAAAATCTAGAACACATCAATGAGGAAGATCAGACTATGGACATACCTGACAGAACTTAGAAAAATTGTCTTCAGAGAAGATGAAGGAATGCTCAAGGAGATGAAGGAAAATAAGAGAAATAACAAAGGGTATCAGAAAACAATTAATGCATATTATAAGCATCTCAATAAAAAAAAACATACTTTTAAAAAGAACCAAATAGAACTCCTGGAGTTGGAGACCAGAATAACAGAACTGAAAAATACCCAAGAGGGTTTCACAGCAGGACAAGCTGGCAGAAGAAGAAATCAGTGAATTCAAAAACAATACACTTGAAATGAGTCAAGTAGAGGAGCAGAAAGGAAAAGAGTTATTAAAAGTGAAAATAGGAGGGTGCAAGGGTAGTTCACTGGTAGAATTCTCACTTGCCATGCTGGAGACTCAGGTTTGATCCCCAGCACATGCACTTCCCAAACAAACAAACAAACGAAAACCAAACAAAAATTCAGGAAAATGGTGCTGCAATAAGGGGATACTCACATGGAAAAAGAATGAAATGTGACCCCCACCATACAGAAAAAAAAAGCGAAAATAGCCTAAGGTATCTCTCAGACAACAATATTTTTTTTTTGAAAATTTAAGATAATTTTATTTAATATATGTAGATTCAAAAATCATCAACAAAAATACTCACAAATCAAATCTGGCAGAACATTAAAATAATTATACTCCACGACCAAGTGGGATATATTGATACTGTGAGAATATCAAGAATTCAACTTGGGGAGGTTGAATTTCTCCCCACTCTCACCATTCCCCGAAGGGGGCTTGCAAATACTTTTCCATTCACTGATCAAATCATTCTGGGATTCATCGGGGGTTCACTCTGGACAAACCAACAAAATCTCACGTGCTACCTGAGATAGACAACAACAATATTGCATTATGGGAGTTCCAGAAGAAGAAGAAAGAAAAAGGAGAATAGAAATATTTAAAGAAATTATGTGGAAAACTTAGCAAAAGATGTGAATATGCACATTCAAGATTCTGAGGAACACCAAATAGGATAAATTTGAAGAAAAATATTCCCCATCACATACTGACAAAACTGTGAAATGCAAAGGACAAGGAGAAAGTTCTGAAGGCAGCAAGAGAGAAGCAACATGTGTTCAAGGGAGTTCCAATTAAATTTAAGTGTCAATTTCTCATAAGAAACCATGGAAGGAAGAAGGCAGGGGGTTAAAATACTTAAAGTGCTGAAATAAAACAACAGCCAATCAATACTTTTTTTTTATGTTCACAGCACTTTATGATTTTACAGTGTCTTCACATGCAGTATCTTATTTGACCCTCCCAACAATCTTGTGAGGTAGGTTTTAAGATGTCCGTTTTTGGGCAGGCCACGGTGGCTCAGCAGGCAAGAATGCTTGCCTGCCATGCCAGAGGACCCGGGTTCGATCCCAGGTGCCTTCCCATGTAAAAAAAAAAAAAAAGATGTCTGTTTTTAAGGTGAGATACACATACAGATACATACGGTACAATAAGAATGATATTATTGCATAACCCATAACCCATAATACTGAGGTTACGGGTTAAAAATAGGGATTGAACAATTGTGAAATGTTGGTCTGCTAATTAATAGAAAGACATGGAATAACATGAATCCCATGTTTTCCCTTTTCCTTTTTTTCAGTCTGTCTTTGCTTTACTAATTTTCATCCCCTACTTTATGTACACAAAATATCTCCATCTCTACTGAAATATTCTTCTCAAGAATCTATACTAGTTACATAGAGCATAAAATCAAAGAACTTTATACAATATAAAATTATTAGCATATTTTTTTCATAATCAAAATAATTTTACTTGAAATGGCTGGGCAATTTCAGAAAAAAAAGTTTTGGTTTACTTTGAATTATTGAACAAACTTTCCAAATTCCATTTGCACCTCATTTTACCACTTGAAAAAAAGTATGCTGTAACATGAAGAATGAGAAGACAGGAAAGTAAACTAAATAAATCAAAATCAATTAACTCATTTTAACATTCTAATAAATTGAAAAATCCTGATTTCCTCTGAATACTTATCGAGCCCTGTTCTTCCCCTAATTTAGTTCTGCTCATGGAAGTAATTGCTTGTTTACTTGACTATGTTTCTCATGGAAACATCTGCCCAAGACCAGAGATGATATCTATATTATTAGTTTTTATATGTCCAGTTCTAAGAAATACACAATGAACTTATGCTGACTGAATGCAGAGTCATCTATGTCATCCCAATCTCTGGTTAAGAATAGTGTTTTGAAATGTAAAGAATCCACAGGCGTGATGGTCAGGTTCATGTGTCAACTTGGCCAGATGGTGGTGCCTGGTTGTCTGGTCTGCAAGTGCTGGCCTGTCTGTTGCTCTGAGGGCATTCCATGGACTTAAATCATGACCATGTTGGCTGCATCCATAGCTGATCACATTTGCAATTAGCAATACTTAATCTAATCAATGGAAGGCTTTTAAGGAGGATTCAGAAGAGGTCATTACTCTCTGCCTCTCCAGAGAGCTGACTGAGGACCAGGTTGCCAGCTCATGGCTGCCCTACAGATCTTGGACTCTTACATCCCCATGGTTGCTTTTATAAAAGTGTGAGACACTTTTATAAATTTTATATTTACAGATATCTCCTGTTGATTCTGTTTCTCTAGAGAACCATAGCTAATACAACATGTAACTAACTAGTACCTATGAGATTTCTCCCAGAACCCAGCACATTAGTGTTCCTAGCCTCACATATGAGGACTGGCTGCTGCAGTTGGCCAGTCACTTCATGGAGGCTTCCAGGGCAGGAATGCTGGTTGATGGTGGTGGTGAAGTACCGGAGCTGGGAGAGATATAAGCCAGAGAGGAGAGGCCCATACAGCACCAAAGATCAGGAGAAAATGTCATGCAGAAATCAGGAGAGACATGGGAACCAAGGTCAGCTGATTGGAGGAGACACAAAAGGATCCTGGCATTCAGTTGTACTGATGACTTGTCCATAGGTGAAGGGCTTTTTATTGAGATGGTAACAGAGGGTATTCTGCCCCAACCCAACCAATCTTAAAAGGGCCCTGCTCTAATATGATCAGGGAGTTGTACTGGTCTTAGTATGCCTCCACTCCCTTTTTCTTCCTTCGAACCTTTTTGTCTGGGATTAACTGGCCTTCCCATCTTCTCAGGAAATCCTCAACTTCCAGGAAAGCTAACTGCTCCCCAATTACCTTTAAGTCCTGGAGGACCTATTGGATCTACAGTGCCTTGTGGACTACTTTCTCCAGTGGCACCTCAATCTCCTTTTCCACCTGGGCGACCAGGAGGATCACGAGGACCTTGAATTAAAGTGATATTTTTTAATGTCATAGAATGTTCCCAGTCTTTAAATTGGAGTAACACTATTCAACTGTGTCATTTCTTTTATATCCTGTTCCAAATGCACTTGTTCTTCTTTCATAGACATAATTTTTGCTGCTACATTATACATACACTTCTCTAGTTTTCTGATCTACTCATATTTTAAAAGCATTCTCTTAGACTTTGCTTTTCAGCATTTCTATGTTGAGCAGCAAATCAAGCAAGGTGACATTCAAACTCATTAAGGACTTAGAGATTTCATCCACTGAGTTTCCATCTGCATGGACTGAGGAAAGTGAGGTACTTAGCTGGAATATCATTAAATCTTTGATCAGCTGTCACACTGAAATTTTGGAAATGCTCTGAATCTATGAGATTGGTTTGATATCCAAAATATACCTTTTTCATAGTGCTCAGGTGTTCAATAACAACTTCTATAAATATTCTTTCATCTTCCCTGCCATTTCCTTTTCCTGTGAGTCTTTCAGATATACCATTTTCATTAATTGAACAAGCTGTACAATTCTTCATTTCCCACTTTAGGAATTGAGTTTCAAGAAGCAAAGTTGTCATTGGGTGAGCATCAAATTTCACAGATTCTGAACAGCTATCAGCCTCCTCCTGTTGTTCAGGAAATCTACACAACTGCTCCATGCTTCTGAGCAGTCTGATGTCATCTGCAGCTTTCTGCAGGACAAGGATGCTGTGCCAGTTTGAAAGGACTGTGTATCCTAGAAAAGCCATGTTTTAATTCTGATCCATCTTGTGGAGGCAGGTATTTCTTTTAATCCCTATTCAGCAGTGTAGGCTGAAAATTCGATTAAATTACCTACACAGAGATGAGACGCACCCAATTGTGGGTATCTAACCTTTGATTAGAGGGAGATGTGACTCCACCCATTCCAGGTGGGTCTTGATTAGTTTACTGGAATCCTTTAAAGCAGGAAACATTTTGGAGAGACTCACAAGAGCCATGAGAACCACAAGAGCCCATACAGCCAAAGACTTTTGGAAATGAAGAAGGAAAATAGCCCTGTGGCAACTTTATGAAATAAGAAGCCTGGAGAGAAAGCTAGCAGACATTACCATGTTTGTCATGTGTCTTTCCAGGTGAGAGAAAAACCCTGAACTTCATCAGCCTTTCATGAGTGAAGGTAAACTCCTGTTGGTTCCTTAATTTGGATATATTTATAGATTTGCTTTATTTGGGACACTTTCATGGCCTTTGAACTGTAAATTTGCAACTTAAAAGTAGTTCTGTTTCTGGTATATCACATTCTTGCTGCTAGCAAACTAAAACAGATGTTGTCTATGAAATCACCCAAGGTTTTGAGGCTAGAGGTCCAAAGTTAAAGTGTCAGAGAAGCAATGTTTTCTCTCAAAGACTTGGTTAGCATTCTGGGGCTGGCTGCTGATGAGCCTTGGCTTTTCTGTCATAAGGCAATGCACATGGTGGCTTCTCCAGGCTTCTCTACCAACCAAGAATTTTATATCAGGTGAGACTTTCTTTCAAAAATGAGGGAGAGATTAAGACTTTCTTAGATAAACAAATGCAGAGGGAGTTCATGACTACTAGACCTGCACTACAAGCAAACAAACAGGGAGTTCTTCAGACTAAAGAGGTCACTAGACAGGGTTCAAAGCAGCATATAGAAATAAAGACTTACAGTAAAGTAACCATTTAGGCCTTATAAATATACAGTACTATTGAATAGTATTTTGGGTACATAATTTCACCTCTTACTTCCTACAAATGTTAAAATCCAATTGCCTAAAAAATACTGCTATTTCTATGGTTTTAGATATACAACACGAAAAGATAATAAGGGGTGAGGAGACAGCATTATAGGAACAGGGTATGTGTATGCTTTTGAAGTCAAATAAATTGATATCAAATGAAATATGATTGTTATATGTTTAGAATGTTAAATTTTAACTCAATGGTAACTCCAAGAAAAACATATGAAAAATATACCCAGATAGAAATGAGAAGGGATTCAATATGGTGCAATACAGAAATCAAATAAATATGAATGTAGGCATTAATGGAAAGATTGAAGGATAACAAAGGTATAACACAAAGACTAAGCAGCAAAATGGCAGAATTAAGTCCTGTATTATTAATAGAGAATTTAAATGTAAATGGATTAAACTCTACTAAAAAGGCAGAGACTGAGAGAGTAGGTTTAAAAAAGACTCAAGTATACATTTTTTACAAGAGACTCATCTTAAATTCAAAGGCATAGTAGGTTGAAAGTGAAAAGATAGAAGAAATAAATATCAAGCAAGTATAAACAAAAATAGAGCTTAAGCAGCCATAATAATATCAGATAAAACTGATATGAGGGAAAAAGTTGGTCAGTATATACTGATAAAGGAGTCAGTTCAACAAGAAAATATAAAAATCATACACATACAGATCTAAGCAACAGAGTCTTAAAATATATGAAGCAAATACTGCAGATTTGAGGGGAGAAATGCATTAATAGTAGGAGACCTTAATAATAGATTTTCAATAATAGAACACTTAAAGAAAAGACCAATTATGGATTAGAGGAATTCAACAATACTTTAAATGAAGTAGGCCTAATAGACATATTTAGAACACTTCACCCCAATATAAAATATACTCATTGAGCATGCTCAAGTATAGATTATATGTTAGTTCACAAAACAAATATCAACTTCAAAAATGTTGAAATCACACAACACATCTTCTCTGAGCACAATGGAATGAAGTCAAAAATCAATAAAAGAGGGCGAAATGGAAACTTTACAAATATGTGGAAATTAGGCCACATACTATTAAACAATCAATGGGTTAAAGAGGATCACAAGTGAAATTAGGAAATAACTTGAGGAGAATGAAAATAATACAACATGCTAAAACTAATGGGATGCAGCAAAGGCAGTGTTGAGGGAAATTTACAGCCCTAACTACTAACATTAAAACAGAAAAATGTTTTCAAATCAGTCGCCTAATTTCAATACTGAATGAACTAGAAAAAGAAGAGCAAGCTAAACCCAAAAAAGCAGAAGTAATGAAATAACAAAGATGAGGTAAAGACAAATGAAATAGAGAATTTAAAAAATAACAGAGAGAATAACTACAGGAAGATGGCAGAATAAGACAGGTAAAGTTCACCCCCGCTCCATGGAACAGGTAGAGAAGGGATGGACGGTGACTGGGACAGCAACTCAAGGGTCTGAGTGACTTGGGAAGGTCTTTTACACTAAATACAGAAACCCTGGTTGCAAAAACTGAAGAACTGAGATACAAAGAACCGGAGACACCCAGCTAGTGCAAACAGCATAATGTGTCCCTTTTTAAATGGAAGCCCAGAGCCCTCAGGAGTGCAGAGATAGGGAGATGGGACAAGTAAGCAAGCCAAGCTGTGTTCCTTGAATGTGCTACCTTCATGTATGCCACCCACACCCCACGCCTGATACTCATGCCCCCCATGTTCCATGTGCCCACCCACATCCTATCTGCATGCCAGCATCTGATCATCCACACAGCATCCTCATCTGCCTCCCACCACGGCCTTCCTCTGTATCCCACATGCCACACCCTGCTCCTGGGCTGCAAAACCTGCCTGAGTTGCACCCCGCCACCAACAGTCCCCACACCACACCTCCACAACACCACAACACTCACCCCATGCTCACAGGCACCAATGTAGCATCCCTGACCTGTGCCTATACCTGCACTGCAAATCCTCACTGTACTGTTGTGCCCTGCCCCACGCCTTGCCTCCTGCTCCACATCCATCACACAAATACAAAGCTTTAGACTACTGTAGGAAATCAACTTCCAAAGTAAACCTATCAAGATATTTACATACCGTGAAGGCAACAGAAGATCATTAAATATATTAAAATGCAGAAAGACATAGCCCGTCCTAATGATCATATTGAAACACCAAAGAGAAAGAGATTTTGGAACAACTAAGAAAAGATGTTTATACAACTCTAGTAAATAAAATCAATGGAATGGCTAATGACAAAAGGAAATCAAGAAGTCACTAGAAGAGCATAAAGAGGAATTTCAAAGAATAAACAGAAAAATAGCAGATAGCACAGAGATTAAAGATGCTGTAGACCAAATCAAAAATATACCAGAGTCACACAAGAGTAGATGTGAAAAAGCAGAAGAAAGAATAAGTGAACTGGAGGACTGGATACTGATATTGAACACACAAAAGAGAAAATGGGAAAGAGTGGATCTCAGGGAAATGACAGTGCATGAATACATTAATGAAGTGCACCAATATATTAATCATTAGTGTCCCACAAGGAGAAGAGAAGAGTAAAAGGTCTAGGAAGATTAGTTGAGGATATAATGGGGGAAAACTTCCCAACCTATATAAAGGACATAAATATGCAAATCAAAGAAGCACAATGAACTCCAAATGGAATAAATCCAAATAGGCCTTCCTCAAGACACATACTAATCAGTCTGTCAAATGTTGAAGACAGGCAGAAAATTCTAAAAGTGGCAAGAGAAAAATAATCTATTGCATACAAGGGAAACTGCATAAGACTGAGTTCAGACTACTCAACTGGCACTATAGAGGCAAGAAGGTAGTGGTATGATATATTTGATATTCTAAAAGACAAAGACTTCAAGCCAAGAATTCTGTAACCAGCCTAATTGTCCTCCAAACTGAAGGAGAGGTTAAAATTTTCAAAGACAAACAGATGCTGAAAGAATTGGCCAACAAGAGACTGGTCCTACAAGAAATACTAAATGGAGTTTCTGCCTGCTGAAAAAAAAAAGCAAAAAAGACAGGAAAGGGAAGTCTGGAGGAGGGAACAGAATTTAAGAGGGCCAGAAAGGGTAACTTAAAAGATAAAAAGAGATAGAGGGAAAAGAATATATAGATCTGACAAGTAAAATCCAACAGATAAAATGGTAGATTCAAGAAGTGTCTTTACAGAAATAATTTTGAATGTTAACTGACTAAACTTACCAATTAAAAGATACAGATTGCAAGAATGGATTAAGAAATGTAAACTAGGTATATGCTGCTTACAAGAGACTCAACCTAGATACAAGGATATAAATAGATCAAAAGTGAAAGAATGGAAAAAAGATATTCCTTGCAAGCTATAACCAAAAGAAAGCATGAGTAGCTATACTAATATCAGACAAACTGGACTTTAAATGTGAAGACATCATAAGAGACAAAGAAGGGCATTATATATTAATAAAAGGGACAAATCTTCAAGAAGAAATAACAATCATAAATGTTTATTCTCCCAGTCAAGGAGCTCCAAAGTACATGAAACAAACATTGGCAAAGCTACAGAGAGTGATAGGCATTTCTACAATAATAGTAGGAGACTTCAGTGCACGACTCTCCTCTATAGATAGAACAACCAGATAGAGGGTCAGCAAGAAAATAGAGAACTTAAACAATCTGACAAATGAATTAGATCTAACAGACATATTTAAGTTGTTATACCACAAAAACACCAGGATATATACACTTCTCTAGTGCACACAGAACATTCTCCAAGACAGATCATATGCTGAGGGCAAAAACAGGTCTTTATAAATTTATAAACATTGAATTTATTCAAAGCACTTTCTCTGATCACAATGAAATGAAGCTGGAAGTCATTAGTTGCCAAAGAATGAGAACTTTCGCAAATATATGGAGATTAATTATCACATTGTTAAACAACAAGCAGGTCAAAGAAAAAATTGCTAGAAAAATCAGTAACTATCTGGAGGTGAGTGAAAATAAGAACACAGCATATCAGAACTTATGGGATGTGGTAAAGGCTGTGATGAGAGGGAAATTTATTGTCCTAAATGCATATAAGAAACAGCAAAAATCAAGGACTCAACTGTTCTCCTGGAGGAACTTGAGAAAGAATAGCAAACTAACCCTATATACAAGAAGAGGAATAACAAAGATTAAAGCAGAGTTAAATGAATGGGAGAACAAAAGAATAATAGAAAGAATCAGTGAAACCAAAACTACAGGCAAATGTCCCTAATGAGCATAGATGCAAAAATTCTCAACAAACTACTAGCAAATCAAACCCAACAACACATTAAAAGAATTACACACTGTAAACAAGTGGGGTTTATACTAGGAATGCAAGGATGTTTCAACACAAGAAAATCAATATGTAATACAGCATATTAACAAATCAAAAGAGAAAAATCACATGATCATCTTGATTGATGCTGAAAATGCATTTGCCAAAATTCAACATCCTTTTCTGATAAAAAGACTTCAAAAGGTACGAATCAAAGGTACCTTCCTCAATATGATAAAGGGCATACATGACAAACCCATAGGCAATATCTTACTTAATGGAGAGAGACTGAAAGCTTTCCCCCTAAGATTGGGAATGAGATAAGGATGCCCTCTGTCACACTATTACTCAGCATTGTATTAGAAGTTCTCCTTATAGCAATTATGGAGGAGAAAAGAAAGATAAGGCATCCAAATTGGAAAGAAAGGAGTAAATCTTTCATCATTTGCAGATGACATGATACTGTGCTAGGAAACTCTTGAGAAATCCACAGCAAAGTTACCTGAGCTAATAAGCAAATTTAGCAAGGTGGAAGAATATAAAATTAATGTGCAAAAATCAATAATGTTTCTATACACAAAAAATGACTTAACTGAGGAGTCAATCAAGGAAAAAATTCAATTTCAAATAGTTACTAAAAGAATCAAGTAACTATGAATAAGCATAACTAGGGACATAAAGGACTTGTACACAGAAATTATATAACATTGCTAAAAGAAATCAAAGACCTAAATAGGTGGAAAGACATTCCCTGCTCATAGATAGGAAGGTTAAATGTAGTTAAGATGTCAATTCTACCCAAATTGATCTACAAATTCAACACAGTACCAATCAAAACTCCAACAACTTACTTTGAAGACTTGGAAAAGCTAGTTACTGGAAGGGTAAGAGACCTCAGATAGCTAAAAACATCCTAAAAAAGAAAAGCAAAGTGGGAAAATTAATATTTCCTGATTTTAAAACTTACTATAAAGCCACAGTGGTTAAAGTAGCATGGCACTGGCACAAAACAGAAGCAATGATCAGTGGAAACAAATCAACAGCTTAGAAACAGACCAAAAATCTATGGTCAATTGATCTTCAACAAGGCTCCCAAATCATTGAACTGGGAGAAAATAGTCTTTTCAATATATGGGGGCATGGGAGATGGATATCAATAGCCAAAAGAATTAAAGAGGATCCTTACCTTACAGCCTATACAAAACTTAACTCAAAGTGGATCAAGCACCTAAATATAATAACCAGTAACATAAAGCTCCTATAAGAAAACGTAGGGCAATATCTTCAAGACCTAGTAATAGGAGATAGCTTCCTAAACTTTACACCCAAAGCCAAGCAACAAAAGAAAAAAAAATAGATAAATGGATATCAAAATCAAATGCTTTAGTGCCTCAAAAGACTCTGTCAAAAAGGTGAAGAGGCAGCCAATTCAATGGGAGAAAATATTTGGAAATCACATCAGATAAAAGTTTGATATCCTATATACATAAAGAAATCATACAACTCAATAACAAAAGAATAAACAACCCAATTATAAAATGGGCTAGAGATGTGAATAGGCAGTTTTCTGAAGGGCAAATACAGATGGCTAAAAAGCACATGAAGAGATGCTCATTTTCATTGGCTATGATGGAAATACAGTTCAAGACTACAATGAGATACCACTTCACACTTACAAGAATGTCTGCTATTAAACTAATAGGAAACTACAAATGTTGGAGAGGATGTGGAGAAATTGTGACACTTATGCACTACTGGTGAGAATGTATAATGGTACAGCCACTATGGAAGAAGTTTGGTGGTTCTTAGGAATCTAAATATAGAGTTGCCCTATGACATGGCAATACCACATCTCAGTATATACCGAGAAGAGCTGAAAGCAGTGACACAAACAGACATTTGAACATCAATGTTCATGGCAGATTTATTTGCAATCACCAAAAGATGGAAGCAATCCATGTGCCTGTCAACAAACAGGTGGATTAACAAAATGTGGCTTATATAAACAATTGAATATTATGCATCAGTACAACAAAACGATGTCCTGAAGCACATGAGAAGATAGATGAGCATTGAGGACATAATGCTGAGTGAAATAAGCCGGACACAAAAGGATAGATACTCTTTGATTCCACTTTTATAACCATGGTAAATGTACAGTCAGAGGCTTATAGTTTAGAATATAGGGGACTTAGAGATATAGAGAAACTAGAGTTCGTTGAACAGTTAGCTAATGTGGTTGAACTCAAATATAAGAGAATAGAGAGAAGTGAAGGTGGTTCACTTGTGGGTCTATAAGTAATATTATCATATTGAAGGTGAATGTGATTTAAAGGGGTTGTATAGACCCACGTGTCCCACTGAATTTAGTACTACAAATATAAATAAGCTCTCACATGAAATACTGCAAAGGTATGAATCTTGTACAAAGAGTGTGTATATTCAGAATATAGGTAGAAAACTGTTATTGCATACTATGGGCTGTGTTTAACAGGAAAACATCAACAGTACCACAGTGCCACAAATAATGGGGGGGAGGGACAACAGTAAGGGGAGGTTTAGATTTTCTATTTGGTGAGGATGTTTTTATTGGTTATTTTTCTCTTGGGAACAATGAAACTATCTAAAATCGAGTGTGTATGAACTATTGACTTTGGACATTATACACAGATACCCAACGAATGGAGGTGGCTGAAGGATACTCTTACTGAGAAGTAGATTAGTAAACAATGGTGTATACATATGATTCAATATTGTGCTGCTACAAAAGGAACAAAGTTGGGAGGTATGCAACATTGTGAATAAACCTGTGGGACATTTGTTGAGGCAAAATAAGCCAGCAACAAAAGAGCAATTATGGTATGGTCTCCTTTACAAAATACATATAAGAAAATTGGGGCCTAGATTGTAACATCTTATAGCAGTCACATTTACTCCAGAGTGGTAAATGTTATTTCTGGATTTTGAGAGGTTATTTTATATATGTATAATCTGGTATTTACAGATAAGAACAAAGCTGATCAGGTCAAGAATAAGGTAATTCAGAAGACAGGGGTAAGGAAGATACTGTCTATATTTTAGAACCACACATGCTCTTTGAGACAAGATTAAGAAAGATTTATTTTTTCCAGAACCTAAATTTTCTGTAGCACATAATCTAACTCAACCTGTCTGGAGAGATCATTTAAACAATCTAAGCACAGGGAGCCCAGAATAAGAATGGGCCTTTAATCTTATATAGCTTAATGTAATGCCTGGATATACCCCAGAGTATATTTAAGCAAATAACCAAAAAATAATGGAAACGTCCCTTGAGGGATGGGAGAGAAAATATGGAGCTACTAAACCTTACCTCTGGGAAACCCTTGGTTCTGTACCAAACATTAGGGACACCCAAATCAATAAGACAAGTCCTTGATCTTGAGACTTGTACTTGTGAAGCTTATGTATGCAGCAGAGAAGCATAGTCTACTTGTAGGTATGCCTAAGTTACATCTGGAGGACCTCTATTGCTGCTCAGATGTGGCCTCTCCCTCTCTAAGCCCAACTCTGTAAGTGAAATCATTGCCCTACCCCCATATGGAACATGGTGTCAGGGGTGAAAGTCTCCCTTGCAGCATGGGAGATGAATCTCAGGGATGAGTCTGGCCCTGGCACCATGGGACAATGATGCCATCTTGAACCAAAAGGGGGGAAAGAAGCATAACAAATAATGTATCAATGGCTGAAAGACTTCAAGCAGAGTCAAGAGGCTACTCTGGAGGTCACTCTTACAGAAGCTTCAGTAAAACATTGCTTCCTACCATACTT
Organism: Tamandua tetradactyla; assembly: GCF_023851605.1. Taxonomy (NCBI): domain Eukaryota; kingdom Metazoa; phylum Chordata; class Mammalia; order Pilosa; family Myrmecophagidae; genus Tamandua; species Tamandua tetradactyla. The sequence continues at coordinate 468,448 of NW_027518261.1, forward strand.
GACAAACTCTAACCCAAACCATTCCTGCCAATCCTAAAGAACACCTAGGATGTTATATCAGATTCTACAAATGTTCCATGCACTAGAGTAACTTTCTAGAGACCTGCCACCTCTGGATGCGTCTCTGGGCCAGATAAGTCCTGAAACCCAAAGAGGCCAGCCTCTCCAAGAACATCAACTATTTCCATACCCTTATCCCATATTATTGACAGCCCCTTCCAACATGAAAAAGTCAGAATGAGCATATCCCAAATACCTCTAAAGAGTAGGAGAAAGATCAAAGGTGATGGTGAAGTTATACAGGGTGGGTGAGGTTTAATAAAAGAGTATGATTGCTGAGTCATTATAAGCAGCTAGAAATAAAAATCTAAAATTCTGGAATTGTAACCCAAACCAAACTCTGAAGTCTGTTTTACAATTAATTGTGATGTGCTTTGAAATGTATTATTTTTTTCTATATATGTTATTTTTCACAAAAAGAAAAAAACAAAAAAAGGAGAATTGTGTTTTATAGGATGTTGGCTAGAAGATTGATTTCAAGATTTTTTTGGTCATTTAAATATGTAAATTATGCAGCAAATGTTTTGTTGAGGAAAAAGAGCACTTTTTCTCCTAAAGTAAAATAACTAATTGTTGCAGAATGAGAAACAGGAAATGCAGGACAAAATCAATGGATATAGAAAGTTGTACAAATCTTGTTGAAAGTGAATTTTATTGGTTGTGGTTAAGGTTGGCTAAAATTTTAAGTTTTATAAGATTTTTTATAGTTTTCTGATCAGATGTATCTTCACGCAAAACAAGAATTTGGTTTTCACTGTTAAAATGACAATGCTTTCTTGGATTATTGTTTGCTCTTAGTGAGAAACTATAAAAGGATTTTAACCATCTGACTAATCTGCCTAGATGACAAAGATTCTATGTCTTATCAGACCAATATACTTATTGATATGTATTGTGACCATCTCTTTCCTTATTGTTGTAGGCAGTGCCTCCTCACTTTAAAAAATTGTCTTTTTAAAATCATGTTAACACCTCCATTTACTTTCAAACTGTTATTTCACCTTGATGAAATAAAGAACAACAACAACAACAAAAACAATAAAAAAACCACATTAGTTCTTTGAAAAGATCAATAAAATTGAATAGCCTTTAGCTAGACTGATGGAAAAGAAAAAAGAGAAAGGAAAGAAATAATTGAAATCAGATGAGAAGGTTGAAATTACTACTGACTCCAGAGGGGGAAAAAAAAAAGATTTTAAGAAGATACAAATTGGAACTGTATGCCAAAAAATTAGATAACCTCAGTGAAATGCACAAATTCCTAGAAACACAGAAACTACATATTCTGACTCAAGAAGAAATAGAAGATCTTAACAAACAAATAATAATAAAGAGATTGACTCAGTAATAAAAAAAACTATCAACAAAGAAAAGCCTACAACCATATGTCTTCACAGAAGAATTTTACCAAACATTCCAAAAATTAACAACAATACTTCTCAAACTCTTCCAAAATACTGAACAGTAGAGAATACTCCTAAATTTATTCTATCAAAGCAGCATCACCATCCTAACAAAGCCAGGTCAAAATGCCACGTGAATAGACAATTACAGAGTAATAATATCTGTTATGAACATAGATGCAAAAATTCTCAACAAAATATGGCATAGTAAAAGAATTATACACTATAATCAAGAGGAGTTTATCTCTGGTAGTTTGATTCAACATAAGAAAATCTAAGGTAATATATCACATTAACTGAACAAAGAAAAAAACACAGGGGCATCTCACTTGATGCAGAAAAGGCATTTGACAAAATCCAGTCTGCATCCTGAAAAAAAAAATTTAGAAAACTAGGAATAAGAGCAAACATTTTCCATATGAGAAAGGGCGTATATGAAAAACCCACAGGAAACATAATACTTGATGAAAGAATGAAGGCTTCTCCTCTACCAAGACAAGGAACAAGACAAGAATGCCCATTTTTACTACTGTCATTCATCACTGTACTGCAAGTTTTAACCAGAGCAATAAGGCAAGAAAAAGAAATAAAAACCATCAACATTGGAAAGGAAGAAGTAAAGCACTTCCTATTTACAGATTGTATAATAGCATGTACAGAAAATCCTGTGAAACCTACAACAATGCTCCTAGCACTAATAAGTGTATTTTAAAAAGTGGTAAGTTACAAGATCAACATGTAAAAATCAGTAGTGTTTCTTTAAAGTAGTAATGAACAACCTGAAAAGGAAATTAAAAAAAAAAAACTTCTGCTGATGATAGCAACTAAAATAATCAAATACCTAGATCTGAAAATCTAACCAAAGATGTAAAGGACTTGTCCTGGAAGACTATAAAACATTGCTAAAAGAAATTAAAGAAAACCTGAATGAATGAAAAGAAATTCCATGTTCTTCAATTGGAAGACTAAATATTAAGAGTCAATTTTACTCAAAGCAATTTACACAGTCAATGTAATCCCAATTAAAAAAAATGCAACAAGTTTCTTTGCAAAAATAGGAAAGCCAAGCATCAAATTTATTTGGAAGAGTAAGGAGCCTGAAGAGCCCAAACCCTCTTGAATAAGAAAAACAAAGTTGAAAAATTCACGCTTCCTGGCTCTGAAATTTATTAAAAGACACAATAATCAAAATAGCATGCTACTGGCATAAAGACTAGCATATAAACTAGTGAAATCAGCTTGGGAGCTCAGAAATCAACATTCACATCTATGGCCAATTGATTTTTGGCAAGGGTGCCAGGCCCACCCAGTGGGGAAAGAATAATCTCTTCAATGGATGATGCTGGGAAACTTAGATCTCCACATGCATGAATACAAAGGGAGACCCATACCTTACACCATACACAAAACTCAACTCACATTTGATCAATGACTTAAATATAGGAACCAGAACTATAAAAATTCTAGAAGAAAATATAGGGAAGCATCTGCAGGACCTTTGGGTTAGGCAATGCTTTCTTACACTTTATACCCACAGCAAAAGCAGCAAAATAAATAAATGAGTAAATAAATGAGACCTCATTAAATATAAAAACTCTTGGGCATCAAAGTAATTTACCATGGGAGTAAAACAGCAACCTACACAATGGGAGAAAATATTTGGAAAACACATATCTGATAAGGCTTTAATATCCAGAAATATAAAAGATATTCTTCAATTCATCAACAAAAAAGATAAACAACCCTATTTTTAAAAGGGCGAAAGACTTGGATCAACATTTCTTCAGGGACGATATACAAATGACGACAAAGCACATGAAAATGCACTATGACCCAGCAATTCTGCTTCTAGGCATATATATGCAAAATATTTGAATGTAGGGACTTGAATAGGTATTTGCACACCGAAGTTCTTAGTGGTATCTTTCACAATTTTAAATAGATGGAAGCAACAAATGTGTCCATAAACTAATGAATGGATTTTTTTAACACTTTGGGGTATACACCTACAATAGAATTTTATTCAACCATAAAGAGAAATGAAGTTCAGATACATGCAACAACATGGATAAACCTTGAAGACATCATGTAGAATGAAATAAGCCCAACTCCAAAGGTCAAATTTTGTGTAATCACACTGATAGGAAATAATTAGAATAAGGAAACTCAGAGAGTCTAATCCAGGGGATCAAATTGGGATAAGGAATAGGTAATTAAGGCTTAAAATGTACAGAATTTTCATTTGGAATGATGGAAAAGTTTTGATAATGGATGGTGATGATGGCATCACAACATCATGAATGTAATAACAGTGCTGAATTACGTATTTGAATGTGGTTAAAAGGGGAAATTTTAGTTTGCATAGGAGTTATTAAAATAAAAAATGTAAAAATATCCATGGAACTGCACAGTACAGTTAGCCCTAAGTTAATGGACTATAGTTAATAGTACAATTATAAAATGTGCTCTCATTAATATTAGTGATTATATACACTAAACTAGGGTATTAATAATAGCTGGTATATGCTTGTACTTACTTTCTGCATCATTTTTCTGTAAACCCACAACTTTCTAATAAAGAAATAGAGTGAATTAATAGCTTAAATTCATAATCTTCCTGAATGGCATCAGTGTTAGGGTGAACTGACCAGAATCATATTTTTCTTATGCATGAAGAAGATTCCCTAAAAAAACTTGAAGCAACATCTGTGTTATTGCAGAAAGGCTCCCTGCAGAAATTCAAGGGACTTAATTGTTGTTGTGAACACTGCTATTTAGTGGTTTTAGTGGCTATTAATTTTGACAGTAATTTCTATTAAACTCAGCAAATACTCTAACAACTATTTTGTTCTGGGTTAAGAACTCTCATTTGTAAAATGAGTAAGTTGATCTGCATTATCTCTACAGTTTTAACTTAAAAAGTTTGTGGTTCTATCCAAAGACTTTCTTATCCATTTTCAGGAGGAAATCTGAATAAATATCATAATGAAAATATAATCATTTAGCAATGGATTTATATGCTTTGGGATATGCTTAGCATCTACTTCTTTGCCTCCATATTGTTGTATTGTGCATTCCCCCAAATCACCAAACAAAATGAATATGGTAAAAGAAAGTAAAGGGACAGTTCTAACTTCCTCTTAGCAGGTGCAATTAGGAATTTGTGTGATTTACTCAAAAGTGATACAATATCAAGCTTATTCTCTGCCTTCTTACAATCCATTTTTTAAACATCAAAGTAAAATCATTTGTTAAATGGATAATTTGAAATAATTAAATGCTTGGTAGTTATTAATGGTTTCCACAATCTCATACTGGGCTCAAATTTTGAACTATCTTATTTGGTCAGGCACCTTATTAACTTTCCCTTGAATGAAAGAATGGAGTTTGATTGGTTTAGTAGCTTCAAACTGCAGCCATTCCAAGATTCAAAGAAGCAAATAAAAACAATGACTTTTTCCTCTTAGGTTTGAAGAGGACAAGGAAAAATGGCACTTGATTATATTATACATAAAGAGACTGTCTTTGTAGTAAATGTCTAACTCCTTCTGACATTCCTTCAGCATGTCCCAACTAATTCACAACAGCTAGAAATGATTGGATTTAATCTATGAAACTTGGATATTTTTGTTGATGGAGTAGAATAGACCGCATCTTCTGTTAATGAGTTAAGCTTGCTTATAGGTATGAATGTCTCAAGCTGATTTACAAGCATTTTGAGATTGATTTTGATAGAGTTATTTAGCCTTATTTCTATCAACTTGTTCTGTCGAAGCAGTCTGTTATTTTTTAAGTAGTCACAAATGATATTTTTCAAAAGATTTATATTTTAAGACAATATTTAAGGGGGATAAAATATGATAAAAATTTTACATGCCCTGTATTACAAACAAAACATCAGCAGTGCCAATATCTTAGAAATTAAATCTCATCATTTTCAAAGTATCTTAAAGTATAACATAAATATGATTATAACAAGGAGAGACACATTTCAAAAATGGGATCCCCTTATTAACTTTTATTTCAAGCAGTAAGTTCAAGAAATCCTTTAGTGCAATGTGAATATAATTAAGTTTCAAGACTATTTTCAGAACCCAAAGTAAATCTAGATATACCGTGCACTTTCAGCCTTTTTTGTTGTTGTTTTATATCTATCACTTAAGTGTAGATGTTTCAACGATGTTGAAACATGTCCCATATATATGTGTGTGTGTATATATATACATACATATGAAAAATAAAACTTTGTGCTTATTTAATATATATTATGTATTTTTTAAAAAGACTAAAGAAAACATGATGGAAATGTAAAAAGAACATATTTTCAGACATTGGAAGTTCTGAGTTTGTTATTTGTCTCTTTATGACTGTGAAAAGTTACCTAACCTATCTTGGACTTTGATAACTTCCCTGTAAAATGAGAATCATAATATATTCTTAACCAGGGTAACTTTGGAAGTTTGTTTCATATAATGCACATAACAAACCACCTTGCACAGAGTAGGCCCTAAGCAAACAATAACTTTTATTATTTTGCCATGTGATAAAAAACTTTCCTGCAGATTTAATTTAAGAAAAACATTTTTTTAGATTAGTATCAATGAAAAATCTAACTAAATAATAAATAATATTTTTCTCTTTCATCACTGATAGAGGAATTTTTGATAGTTAATCTCTCAGACTCCTTATGCCATCACAACTAATAGAAGTTAGGGTGTTCAGGCTCAAAATTTGGACTGGACATGAAGTCTAGTCCTTGTTATGACAGGTTCTAAAAATGTGTTTTCAGCCATATTAGATGTACAAGCTTATAAAAATTAATACTGATCCAGATACTCTAGAAGCACAGATCACAATATTCATAAAATCATATACACAGTAAGGTGGTAGGAACAGATGAAGTGCTGAGAAGTTTAACCTTTTACAACTCTCTCACCTTATCAATAGAGTATTTGATGCTCATTCAGCAAATGTACAAAAATCCTATCATTGTGTCAATTCTTTTACTTTCATGATCTCATTTAATTTGGAAAATCCCTAGAAAGTATATTCAATTATTATTTGTTATTACTGCTAAGGAAAGTGAGGGTTAGCGAGGTTACACAAATTGCTCAAATTAATACAACTAGTAAACGGCTGTGTCAGGACTGAAATTTCAGAGTAGCTGATGCCAAAGTCTACCTCACAATTACATCTTGTTACCTACAATATTCACTTGATATATTTCACCATATTTTTAGAATTTCCAATGTCCAGCCACTAGGAATTAACTAATTAATTAATTCATCTTTAAACTATAGTTCTTAAAATAGCAAGGATACATTTAAAAAAAATTTTTTTTTCAGTTTTGTTTTCCTTTGTGTTCCTTGTCTACTGCCCCTAGGACTTTCTTGGAATATTTAACTACTTAGCAGCAACTCACTTGATGTTTTTTATGAGTATCCAGCATATCATCAGTACTATGTTTAAGGTTCAGATAGAAAACCAGCTTTTGCAAGAGAGAAGGTCAAGTATTTGCCAGTAGAATACGGTACATTACACTGATTTTTGTCAGTTTTCTGAGGACAGGTGTGATAGAAGGCACTCAAAAAGAGCAAATAAAAGCATCAGAAACCTATATATATATAAATATATATACACATTGGAATCGGTGATGCTCTCTTCTAAGTCCCTTCAATGGGATGCGAAGCAGCACAACTTCATTCCAAGTTAAAAGACAGGTCTCCCTGTCTGCCGAGGCAAATGGACATCTCCTAACTCTTTTTGTACTGCATCTGTGTTTTCTCTTCCATGTTAAATGCCTAAAGTGATTAGGTTTTCCAACTGGTTTTGCTGTCTTTTTCAGACTTCAGGAATTCTTGATGTATTTAAATACTACCTTTTTCCCTGAAAAATATGTGTGGCACATTGTGGCTTTAAATACATACACGTATACATTCACTGCTTAAAGCCACAGTCAAGTTAGTAAGTAATAAGCATAAATCCAAAACTAAAATAAATCAGCAGAAAAGGCTCACAGCCAGGGTAGACTTGTCTGCAGATACATATGTCTCCTTTCTCAGGGGCACCCACTGTCCTGTGAGCATTTACTAAAAAGCAGCTGTGGTTCCTGTAGTTTGAAAGAGCACATGTGACAGCACCGAGGAGGGGTCCTGGGAGATGGTGGGAAACAGCAGCAGCAGCTCAGCCCCACCCAGAGGCCACTACTGAGCAGCTGCTCTTGCCCCAGGACACCAGTCCGAAGTGGGCCCCGGGCCTGGTCACCCCAGTGCACTTGATGGCACCTTGTGGCAGGGGTCCTGACACATGCCCTGGGAAACCTGAGAACACAGCAGACTCAGACGGGGCTCCCATGTGACTGCATGGCATTCACATTTGCAGGAGGGCAGCTTGCACAGAATTCCCCTACTCTCCATCTACAGATGAGCCTGGACTGCTGGCCCACACCCCAGTGGGGGCAAGCACCCCTGGGAACCCCAGCACAGACCCAATGCCCAGAGAGCTCACAGAAGACGGCACTGCAGTGGGACCCCTGCCCAGGCTGCCCCACATATGGGATTTCGCTGTGCCCAAGGTGAGACCTACATCTGGGGGACACCACGGGCAGAGTCACAGCCCTCACAGGCCAGATGGCAGCCCAGGATGCAGCATGATCTGTGGGCCGGGGGCTTCCTGTGGTCCCCTGGGCACTGTCCTCCACAGCTCCCAGCTATGCCACTAGAGCTTTCCGGGTGGCTGGGAGTGTGCAGGACTGGGGGAGTGGGGACAGGGGCCATCTGCAAGGATGGCCATGGCAGGCCTCTTTCCCGAGGGAGAACTTGTGAAGTACTCCTGACCCTTCGGGTGGACAGTTGAACTTACCACTGTCATCCGTCGTGACTGTGGGAAAGTGACAAGGGGCCTGCGGGTGGCCCAGGCTCCCTCTGCAGACTCGCTGTTGTGAGCCAGAAGCTGGGGAGGCCGCCTTCTGCCCCCCAGACTTGGAAGGGGCTGTGGATGTAGGTGGGAAGGGGTGCCAGGGTGAGACACGCAGGGCTGCACCTCCTTCTAAGACAGAAGAAAGGAAAAGCAGGCTCAGGACAGTTCACGTCAACCTGAGGGAAGAAAAAGCCTGGCTCTTTTAATCCACTCTTGTCGGTGCAAACATATTGAAGGCAAGACTTTCGATTAATTAGTTCCATGAGGATGTAACCTCCTCCCCATTTAAGGTGGGTCTTAGTTTACCAGAGTCCTTAAAAAGGCTCACACACAGTTCAGAGCTGACTCAGGGAGATGACAACACCATGACATTTGGAGATGCAGACAAAAATGCCCCCAGGAGATGCTAAGAGATGAAACCCATCCAAAGTATATGCCAGAGAAGTTAAGTGAAACCCCACAGGTGCTTAGAGAGAACACCACTTGAATCAGAAGCTGAAAGCAACAAATGGGGTGCAAAGACCAGCAGACCCAGCCACAGGTCCTCCCAGCTGACAGTGTTCTCGATGCCGGCAGCCTTTCCTCCAGGAAAATATCCGCTTAATTAGGACATTTTCAGGCCTCAGCACGACAAACTCATAACTTAATATATCCCCTTTGTAAAAGCCAACGCATTTCTGGCAGCTTTAGCAAACCAGAACACCCTCATGACCAGGAAGCTCTCAGGAGGAAGACGTGAGGAACAGAAAGACCCAGGTCTCCCTGACCCCAGAGCAAAGGACAGGCTTCTTCTGGGCCCCACACATGGCCACCGATGGAAACTGGGGCAAGGGCCCTGGAGGGAAGCCTCCGCAGCTGCTGCCCACCAACCACAGATGGGAATTCCTGCTCTTGAACAGGGACTCGAGGGCTGAGCCTCCTTACTGCCACCGCTGGGGCCTCCCCAGGCCTGGGGACTTGAGACCCCATACAGGATAAGGAGGGGAGCCAGTCCCCCACAGGCGCTAGGCGTGCACTTGACTGGGGACACGAGGCCTGTAGTACTTTCTGTCTATAGTTACAAAACTCACCAAGGACATGGAGTCACCAAGAACACTGAAACCCTCCTCCTGTCTGTCTGTCATGGAGTAGGGTGGGCAGCCTCAGGACAGCGTGGGACATCCAGAGGGCACACAGAGGTGTCCTCCCCACAAATGCTGCCCGGGACTCTCATCTAAGCCCAAGGGACACAGTCACTAGACCATTTTAGGGTCAGGCGACTGATGCTGTATTTTGTGCCCACCCTAGGGAAGAGGCAAGCATTTGGCACATGTTCTCTTGTGGGCAAATCATGAGGACATGCCCAGAGGGTAAATCTGTGGACAAAATTGCCGTAAAAACACCCTCCCCAGCCCCCAGGAGGCCCACAGTCACTTACTTGACAAACTTGTCCACGGGCACCATGGAAGCTTCACATTCTTCCCCCAAACTCATGACAGTGCAAGGCCAGGAAGTGCGGCTTGTGCATGTGGACAACCTGGGGAGAAGCACACACGGTTAGGCTTGCTCGTGTGTGTGGACAGTCAGGAGGAGGCATGCATGCTCAGGGCCACTCATGTGCATGGACAGTGAGGGGGAGGCACAAGCAGTCAGGGAAACAAAGAGAGGCCTGCATCTGGGACTCTAGGCATTACCCCACCCTCACAAATCCAGCTGTTTTACTCCTGGTCATCATTCACTTCCCCATTTCTATAAATTCATAAGAAAAGATGCAGAATTTCTTTATACCGCCTTTAATAATTTAGGGGCAAAATTTTCTAATTATAAAGAGTACGTTATAGGGTGCATGGGTGGTTCAGTGGTAGAATGCTCGCCTTCCATGCAGGAGATCTGGGTTTGATTCCCGGACCATGCACTCCCCCCCAAAAAAACAAATAAAAACTAAAAAAAGAAAATTACATGCAAATTTTTAAATCAGTTATAATCTCATAAATAAATATAGCCAGTGTTGACCTTCCAAGGTTCGCTCCACAAAGGAGCAAGAAGTGTTTCTGTGAGTGTGCGTGTGTGCGTGTGGGGTTGTGCGTACAGCTGTGCACACACACAATTTACTCCCTCTTTGGAAACAATAAAGGGAGCTCCTTGGAAGTGACCAAGCCTGGCAGGGGCCCCTCTGCCCCTAGCCCACATTCCATAACAGAGGAGGATGCTGAGGCCATAGGGCAGCCCCGACTCAGGCCAGGGCATGCGATCCCACGGCCAGCACCAGACTCACTGGACACCTGTGTTCAGGCCCACGCTGCCTTGAGGCTGACATGGAAACCCAGTCACAGACCCCTGCTACATTCTGAGGTGTCTGTCCTTCCTCAGACCCTTCCTTGGGCCATGACCTTTCCTTGGGCCATGGGGTCAAATGCTCCCACTGGAGGCCAGCTAGTTAAGTATGCTGCAGACTTTCCTGGCTTGCTCCTCCATCTACTTTGGAAAGGGGCTTAGCATTAATTCATGAGATTTCCACTTTCCATCCTACACAAGCTCAACCACTCCTGGGAAGGACACGAGCAAGGGCATGGTTGGGGTCACTGTGAGAGGTCAGTCAAGGACATGGAAGTCCCCCAGCCCCAGAGGCGAGAGCTCAGGTCAGAAAGAGACCGAGCCGTGACACCCCCAGCCACCCACCCCCACCCCTGCTGCAGCCTGTGACCTTCACAGGTGACAGACATTCCTACAGAGGCAGAAGTTACCACAGTACTCCTTTCTGGAATCTCAGCAATTGGCATCAAATAACATTTGCCAACCAGAAAATACTACAGAAACATTTCCTGGCCTGGGGCTGGGTTCCAGGTGGCACCAATAGCCGCAGGCCTTGGAGGCAACAGCTACCTGCTGCCTCGGTTTCCTCCTGCACAGAGGGGTCTAATGGGGCTACTGGGAGGCCGCCTGAGGCCGAGGCATGGGAGACCTCAGCACGACCCATGCCCATGCCCTGCAATCACCAGGCGGAAGGGAATGTACCACCTGCTCTGACCCCAGGACTTTTTTCTGTGATTTCTGCTCACTCCAATGGAATCTGTCGTGGATTTCTGTACCCGAGTCTACCAGCTTGAACATCAGTGCTCGGCCCCGCTCAGCCTCGGCCTCCGTGAAGACTCCCAGGCTGGGCCCTGCATGGGCTCCTGCAACAGCCTGTGCCATCCCTGGGGTAGCAGGCAGCCGGGCTCTCTCACAGCCAGGACAGGGTCAGACAAGCACGGCTCCCATGAGGCACCACCTTGACCGTCACCGTGCACAGGCCAGGCCAGGCCAGGGGTGTGGTCTGTGCAATGCCCCCCGAACCCCCAGCCATGTCCTGAGGCACCACAGAACAGAGCTCGTGAGCAGGGCCTGGAACCGGAAGGGAGACAGAGGGGCCACGCAGGATCAGGGCGTGCGGAAGCAGCGGCGGCCAGCTCTCCTGAGCCCTCGGCCACCCTTCCCCAGGACACTCGCCACTTCCCCTGGCCTCTGCCCTGTCCTGTTTCCTTCCCTTCCAGGAACAAAAACAGCAGGTTCGCCCCTGGAGCATCTTCTAGAAGAGGCTTACGACCTTGGGTCTGTACCACACCTGCTGGGCCTCCAGGCCTCACATCTACATTCCAGTGAGGAAGGAGCAGAAAGGACCGAAAATTAAATGAAAAAGAAAAAAACCAAACACTTCCTCTTCTAGAGGCTTCCCTGATTTTATTTAGAAAAACTGCCTCAGAGTTCCCAGGGCCAGTGTGCACAGGAGTGGGGAGCATCAGCTGGCAGCCACGTCCAGGCCCGGCAAGTAGAGAGAGAAGCCGGGGGAAAGCAAGATTCCTACCAGGCCACAGGCTCATCTCCCACCTAGTGGAGCTGTGAGTCCTTGGGTGTAGCTGCCCTGGGTGCTGCCCAGACATTGTCCCTCCACAGCACAATCTCCAAGTCTGAGCGTGAACTAGCCAGGGGTCTCAAGACAGAAGCACCACAGGGCCCCCACCCTCACCCCCAGAGGCTGTCAGGAGGGCTGTGCTCAATGCCATGGGCTGGGGTGGCGTGCAGGGGGATGGTTGGTGAATCCCACCCCAGCAGCATGGTTGCGGACTGCAGGGGCCTCCCGCCACCCCTCACAGTATCAGCCCTCCCCCACCTGCCCCCGATCTGACCCCCATCAGTCAGATCTGCTCTACACCAAAGACTGCAAACTTCAACTTCCTCGGCCCCCATCCCCCCAGCAGGAGCTCTGACCATCCACCAGGTCCCCCATGACCCACCAAAGGGCCTGTGTTCCCCTACCCACCCCGCTCACCATCCGGCTTCTCTTAGCAGATTCCTGGAAACCTATCAGGTTCCGGGCCTGCAGCCTGCCCCATGAAAGTCAGACTTGTCAATCCCCACAATCACAAGAGCCAATTACTATAATAAATCTCCTCATATTAGCATAATATGCTATGGGTACTGTTTCCATTGGAAGCCTAATACATCCCCCTTTAGGCTTCTCTTTACTCAGAAATCTGCAGTTCTTCTAACACTGGGGCTTTACGAATGAGAAGCCTCATGGGTGTGGGTTGAGGCGCCTCCTTCAAGCTGAGCAGAGGGTGACAGCGGCACCAACCCCAGAGGGCACCAGGCACAGGTATCTGGGAGCTTCCATCACCGAGCCAGGGTGCACAGCCAGCATACCTAACCCACCACCAGGCTGCCCACCAGGGCCCGTGCCAACTCCTTTCCCTACCAACCCTCTTGCGGTGCCAACCCTCTTGCAGTGAACTAGTCTGAGAACCAGACACCAAGCTGCCCGCTCTGGGGCATGGGATCCTCAAGGCCTTTGGTTGCTGCTTTCTCACTGGGCACCCTGGGTGCTGAGGTACCCCAAGTCACCACCACTTCCACAGTCCTAGGAGTCATGGGCTCTCAGAACTGACACCCACGAGCTCATCGCCACAACCTCTGCTTGAGTGGCATGCTCTGCACTCAGCAACCCCACTCTTCCCAAGTGGCCTGGAGGTGGCCGGCCACACAGCAGCACGCAGGCTGGCTCCAGGCTACCCGGGCAGCAAGATGCCAGGTGTGCACCATGCAACACAGGACAGTGGCAAGCATTCCCCAACCCCGGAGGGCAGCACGACATGGGGTGTCTGTCTCTCATGTGGGCTAAGGGGGACCTAAATCACAAGCCCTGGCCTCATTCAGATGCTGGCAGGAGACCCTACAAACAGAGGAGAGCAGCATGGGTTCCCTGGATGCTGGTGAATGCCAGATGGACGTGGCTTTGCTGCACCCATTAGATGAAATGGCACACTCAGTACCTCTCAGGGACATGGGGCACGACACAGCTCTGCAAACTAACCTGGGCTCCAATGGCCCTGTCAGTAACCAAGTCAGTTGGTCCTGCACGAGGGTGTCATCTCCAAGGAATAAAGCAAGGAAGAAATCACAGGGGAACTAACCTGGACACACACAGCACTAATGTGGTCGCAAGCAGCTGCATGGAGAAAACCAAACCACAGCGAGAAGCAGGGTCCTAGGACGTCATGCAGTCAGCAAGCTGCACTGAGGCAGACCCCATCCTGCTCCCCCCTGTCCTGCCCACCCCGGCCCTGTCCCACTGGGCCCAAACTCTCCTCTAGGAGCCCCAAATCTCCCAGCTATATGCCCACAAGGTTTTTCAGCCTGGACAACCCTGGCTGCCATTGATAGCCTTGGACCCCAACAGGAGCACAAGGCCCACAGGGCCCGGCCCCAAAACTGGACCCACACGCATCCCACAGGCTGTGACTTGGCCACTTCCTGCCATGCCCCAGGCACACCTGAAACCCAGGGGCTGGTCATGCCCCAAGATGCTCCTTCCAGCACAAGCTGCAGAGGGCATGCTTCTGTCTTGAGACCCCTGGCTTGTTCACGCTCAGACTTGGAGATTGTGCTGTGGAGGGCATGCTTAGAAAAACTGCCTCAGAGTTCCCAGGGCCAGTGTGCACAGGAGTGGGGAGCATCAGCTGGCAGCCACGTCCAGGCCCGGCAAGTAGAGAGAGAAGCCGGGGGAAAGCAAGATTCCTACCAGGCCACAGGCTCATCTCCCACCTAGTGGAGCTGTGAGTCCTTGGGTGTACAAAAGCAGGCACAAGTGAAAGCCTGTGACATTCCCGCATTTAAGAGGCCAAGCAGAAGTGTAAGCTAAACACACAAAGTGTCACTTTTCATATGAAAACTAAGTACTAAAATGACAATACCTTCATCTTGGAAAATTTAAGAAGAAAACGAATGAGTTATTAAAATTAAGCACTCACCAGACAAACACTTCACGTGGCATCCGGAAGCTTTCCTTCCTTCCTTAAGTGTAGCAGAGGTGGCCACATGGCCAGTGCAGGGAGCTGCAATGGCCAGCGGAGTTATGAGGAGCCTTCTCTGTCCTCACCGCCAGGCAGGCGCACTGCTAAACCACCTCAGAAGGGAGTCCTGAGGATGCAAGGAGGCGAAACAGAAGTCCTGACTTGATCGACTTGGACCCCTTTCGGCCCAGGCCTGCTGCCCCAACTGCAGCTTCACCTGCAGCCACCTACATCACCCAGAAGAAGCCAAGAGGGTCTCAGTGGGTAAACCTAAAACATATTTATAGTTTCCACCCCTGAGTTCAATGTGGTGCTAAGGCTTCATCCCTGAATCAGGACACTGTTTAGAACACAACCTGCCTCCCTAGAAAAGCAAGCAGGAGGACGAGCTGTCCCCAAGGGCACACTGCAGCTACTGCCAGAAGTGGGACGGGTGAAGTGAGGATGTCCCTGACAGAGTCCTGGCAAAATGTGCTTCTGGACACGGACCATCCCTGCCCCATGGCAGCCAGGACTTGCCTGATGAGGCCCAGCAGCGTCCTCCCTCCCCCTGGGACACTGCTCAGTCTGGGAGGCTGGGAAGCCAGCTGGGCAAGAGGGGACAAGTGGCCAGGAGGAGTCAGGGGTCAGAGGTCAGGGGTCAGCATGTGGCGTCCAGAGCTAAGGGTTAGAGTTCCTGGGCAGGGGTTAGGAATCCAGGGCACCACCCTTGGGGTTCAAGACCCAGACTGACCCAAGACCCAGGGGTCAGGAGCTGTGGTCAAGGGTCAGAAACCAGGGGTGGTTGCTTAGATCGGAACTCGGGGTTCTGAGACCAAGACCAGGGTGTGGGTTAGGAACTGGGGAGTCAGGGCTGAAAATTCGAGCCCAGGGTTCAGGGGCCTGGACCCGAGTTCGGGTCCGGTTCTAGGGCCGTATCCAGGACCGTGTTCGGGATCCGGGGCCACGGGTTCCGGGCCGGGGCCGGCAGGAGAGCAGAGTTTTGGGCAGCGGCCGTCGGGGTCTGAATTCGGGGTCCGGAGCCCGCGCCGCCGCCCTGGCCCACGCGGCGGGCACTCACCTGGATGAGCCGCAGCCCACGGAGGCGGCGCCCGGCAGGACCACGGCGTCTGGGGCGGCTGCCCGCCCCGCCATGGCTCCTCGGCCCGGCCCGGCAGGTCTCAGCGGCGGCCGCGGGGCCTCAGCCGCATCGGGGGCGGCCCCGGGCCCAGGGCGGGAGGCGGAGGGCCGGGTACGGCCGGCGGCGCGGCCTCGCTCGCTCCCGCTGTGCTGCCGCCGCCCCGCGCGCTCCTCGCCGCCGCCGGCCCTCAGGGCGCCCAGCGCAGCCCTTAGGTCCCGACCGGGAAGGTTCCCGCAGGCGCCGCCGCCTCGTTCCTAGGGCGGGTCCCGCTCCTCACAGCCGGCGGGGCGGGCCAGTCGGACCGAGCCGCCGCGCGCACCTGCCCTTACCTGCCTCCTGGCGCGAAGCCTGTCAGTCCGGCCGAGCCGCCGCGCGCCCCGCCCCTCCCCGCCTCCTGGCGCGAAGCCGCGGAGGATCTGCATCCCCGCGCGCCTGGCTGACGTTACGGCCCGGCTCCGCCGGCTCCTCTTAAAGAGGCCGCGTAAAGCGGGAATCTGAGAACGGCTGGTTCCGCTGCAACGCCCGCGCCTGCCAGTGAGCACCCGGCCCTCTTCCCCTGCCCCGCGCGAGACCCTCTCGGCCCGACGCGGGTAGGGAAGGGGCCACGGAGCCGGCTCGTGGGGTCTTGCAGCGCCGCAGCGCGCGCGCCACTACACGGCCCGGCGATCGGCACAGAAATAGGCGAGGTGGAAGCGAGGCCGGGTGGGTTGGCCTCCGCGCCGGCAGTCCCCGCCCCGGTGCTGATGCGAGCGCCTGGCGTCCGTTATTCGTTCGGCAGCCCCGCTCGAGTGCCTCGGCCCGGCCCCGGTGCAGCGCGCCGCCTGCGAGGGACGCTGACGGCGGGACGCGGTGAGTGGGAGCCCAGAGGGCTGCACGCCCGTGTCCACGGGGCGGGAGGGAGGGACCCACAGCAGGAAAGCGCCTGGCCGCGTTCCCGTGGTTAGACTCCGAGAAAACACCTGCGGACCCCACGTGCTACAGCAGTGGGAAGGAAATCCAGAAATCCACAAGAAGGCAGAGCATAATAAGGAGCCGGAAAGAGGAGGGGCTGCCGAGGGCAGGGGCACGGCACCAGGGAAGAAAGGGCCTCGCTTCACAGGGAAGGATAAAAGTCTGGTGCTGCAGGTTTTGAAAAATGAAATAAAATAAAATAAAAAATGAAACAATATAATAAAATAACTTATGGACTGCTGAGGGGGATTCCAATTTCTGAGAGATGAAGGATGTAGAACAGGTTTAACCCCAGGTTTGAAAGAGCTGCTTGTAAGATACCGTATCATGTATAGAATATGCTTTCTTGCAAGCATATATTAAATCCTCATCGAAATTGTTCGTGTACTAGGCCTTTAAAAAGCCTCAATAATTCCAAAAAGTTGTTCTTGTACCGACCACACTTTTTTTATGTGAAGAGAGAAACTAGAAATGAGTCAGGGCAGCGTGGTCACCACCCGTCAGGGGCCTGGGGCCTGGCACACTGCGTGGGGCCACTCACTCACACTGACCCCGACAATGGGGAGTGAGCCCCCCTCGGATGGGAAGGAGAGGCCAGAGAGGTCCAGAGGCACGTTCCAGACCCAGGCCATGGGTGGACGGGCGGATGGTCAGGACAGATGATGGGCAGGACAGGTGATGGGCAGGGTGGGTAACCAGCAGTATGGGTGGAAGGGCAGGATGGACAGGACAGCCTGGTGGGAGTGCATGGACTCCCCGCATGGACGCACGGTGCTGGGCACTAGGGCGTGGGGTTCTGGGCGCATGGATGTGGTGTGCTGGGCACGAGGGCATGGGGTTCTGGGCACATGGATGTGGGCTGCTGGGCATGAGGGTGTGGGCTGCTGGGCATGTGGACACGGGGTGCTTGGCACTTGGATGAGGGGTGCTCAGCACATGTACATGGGGTGCTGGGTGCAAGGGCAGACACTGGTGGGCTCAAGGCTGCAAGGTGCTGGGCACGTGGACACAGGGTGCTGGGCACTATGGCATGTGGTGCTGGGCATGAAGGTGCAGCTCTGTTCCACGGGGAGCAGCCTCTAATTCTCCACGAGAATTTGGGACTTTGTATTAGTTAGTGTGATGTTACATTCAGTTGTCAACTTGGCCAGGTGAAGTCACCTAGTTCTGTTTTGGATAGGTTAACTTTCTAAAAATATTCTCTTTACCTATTAACTTCTTAATTGGCAAGTGTGTGTGTGCTTATTCTAGTGCACTCTTCCTTCAAAAAATATCTTCAGTGATGAAAATACCTTTGTGTTGTCCAATATCATGGTCACGTGTCACATATGAAATGTTGCTAGTGCAACTGAGGAGCTGGTTCGTAAGTTTATTTAATTTGAATTGGAATATGGTTAGCGACTACTATATTGGAACTAGTAACTCAGTAGTTTGAAAAGTTGAATTTCTTATTAAAATAGCTAATAGAAAAATAGAATTTAGGAGTATAGGGACTCATGCTGTGAATTTTCCATTAGGTATATGATGGAAAAGATAGTTCATTGCGCCCACTGGGAGGCTTCACTAAAAATGAACTTATGGGAATGATCCTAAATAGCACTTCTAATCACCTGTGGCTAGAATTCAACACCAATGGATCTGACACTGACCAAGGTTTTCAACTCACTTACACTAGTAAGTAGCATATGACTTAATCATTTTCATTTTATTTTTCATTTTGTTTGAATATATTTGCTACTTAGCCAAATGTTTAATTTTTAAAATGGATTTTTTCTTGGTCCTACTGTGTTTTATGTTGCCATTGAACTCTGTACAGTGTTGAACAGTCAATAAAATTAAACACATTACTAGAAGCAATATTATGAACTTTATCTATTTATAAGTATTTATATTTTAATACTATTGTAGCAAGACCTGAAAGGAAGACATCTTATAAGAACTGTTGGGTTTCAAAATATTGATTGTGACATAGTAGTTACTGGCAAAATTCATATATTTGTGCTATATTTAGATGAATGTTTGATAAAATTAGTAATAATAGTGTTTTTATGCCTACTGCACACCAGTGCTTTTCCTTGTCATATATATACACACATATATATATGTACAGACATATATATTAAGCCATTTATTATAATTTATAGATATAGATTAGGTATTATAGAGTACTACATATATGTGTGTATATCTCAGTCTATCTATGTATCTATTATGTATTAGGACTTATCACAACTAATTCCCTAGATGAAAAATTAAACAAATAGTTTAAGTAACTTACCCAATATAACAGGTATATTAGTTGGGGGAGCTAAGACTAGTTTTAAGCAGTGCCCTGTAGTTTCCACTATTAATACAAATCAGTATGCAAAAGGGTTTATAAAAGATGAAAGTAAAGAAGACAAAGAGGGAGAATAATAAAGGAGAGGAAAAGGTTACTTTTTCAAAAAGAGGGGTTGAAAATCTGAGGACTTGTCATTGTCAACAATTTTTAGTTCCAAAGAAAATAAAAATGTTAAGTACTTGGTGTGAATAGCTAATTAAAGTTAATTAATGAATTCATTAAAAGGTTAAAAATATGTAAACAATTCAATCCCTCACTAGTTTTAGGATTAAAATGACATCAAACACCACGGTACCAAACATATAAGTTTGTATTTTTGAGCATGAAAGTATGTCAGTGATCATCAAGACTAAACCTTTTTGTTGACAGATGAGCAAATGAAGGCCTAGAACAGACAGTAATCAGCCCAGACACAGAGCTAATCTGGGTGCCAAAGAAGAAGCTTAATTCTCTCAAATCCCCTTTGTAGGATAAATCACAATGAAGAATTATAATACGTTAAGCAAAAATAGAAGTAGAGTAACTGACATCATGAGAAAACCAATTTTTCATTTTCCATGAAAATAATAAGCTCAATCAATGGAGAGTACATTAATTAGATTGTGTGTGCATAATTAATTAGTAAAAATTGACAGGATAAAAATAATTTATAATTACATTTTTTCTTTAAAAGAATTCCACTTTTCAGTATTTTACTTTCAGAAATTTCCGTGAGCTTTTGTAAAACAATTTTGCTCTGCTTGAGGAAAAAAATGCATACTATTGGAACTATTTTTCCTTCTACTTCTGGTACTCCATCATGTTGAATGTTTTATTTTATTTTATTCCTTGGATATATGAATTCCCACTTCCTTGATTCTATGTGGGTCTTAAAAAAATAGAGAAATATGGATACTTGAGAAGGAAAACTGTTTGGCAAAACTTTTGTTTAGGTTTCTCAATTTAGTATAACTGTGGGGAAAATCCCTTCTGCATCTAGGTCATTTCTCCAAACCTCTTACCAATAAATGTATTTTTATTTTTTTTGTAGATTTAGCTTATCTTAAAATCATAATATCCTCCTGTCGTTTGTATAAGCAAAGGATAGATAAATTTGACCTGAGTCCTTCATTCTCTCCTATATACATCTATACAATCTCATCCTCCACATTGCTCTGAGTCAATATACCCTCTTCCAAGGCTGTTTTATACAAAACGTGCCATGTTTTGGCTCAATTTTATTTCTCATTTTTTTTCTAACCTGAATTACTGCTTTTTATTTTTCCTCCAATTATTTTCCAATCGGAGTAATTCTTTATACATGGATATTTGGTTGTAGATTCTCATGGTTGTGCAAAGATATCCAGAAGTAAATTCACGCTTACTGAATTTTAAGTAACTGGAATCATAATTGAGGAGAGCTTACTGAAGTGTTTCAAGATTTCATACTATCCATATATTTTCCAAATAGTAATTCAGAACCCTTACATGCTCCAGAAACCCTGGGACTAGATTAAGGTAAGAGGTTGTAGGCTTCATCTGTCATTATGCCCATCCTGTATCGTCTGGAAGGATTGCTTCAATACGTTATTTTCAGCCCCCATTGGTCTACATATGGCTTTGTAGTTCCACATATCTCCCTGGAATCCAGCATATATATTCAAGATATATATTTTTTCTTTTTAATGCAATTTTTGAGGTATATTCATATACCATACAATTCATCCAAACTATATAACCAGTGGCTCATAATTTAATTACATAGTTGTGCATTCATCAACACAATAAGTTTTAAGATATTTTCATTACTCAAAAAAATAAAAAAAGAAAGAGAGAAAGAAAATATTCTATCATTGATCCTTAGCATTGGTGTGGTACATTTGTTACTATCGATGAAAGAATGTTAAGATATTACTGTTAACTGTAGACCATAGTTTGCAATAGGGGCATTTTTCCATATACCATTCTATTATTAACTCCTCTTAACAGGATTCAAGACTTTTAGCTGGAACTATTTAGTTCTTAGTATAATCAATTTGAAAAGAGTGATATTTGGTATCTTCCCTGCCTTCTTCACCTTCTTGCCTTCATCTACAAATACAGACACTCCTCAAGTGAGATTATTACTTACAAAATTGTTTTAGCTGGAATTTGCTGAGAGATGGGGAAAGATATTTGTAATAGAGAAGTAATGATGCCAATGGCTATATAATCAAAATATTATTAAATTCATACTAAAGTCTTAGATTTAAACACTAAGTAATTAGGAAATCCCAAGCTTCTCACAAAGTGATATAATACTTGACTCAAATGCTCATCCCTAAAAGATGTTTTGAAAATAATGAATGGTTATAAAATACTTTCAGCATATTACTAAAGCTCAAGATTATGTAAAGAAACTTTAAACCAATTATTTTCAAAATACTTTTATAATTTCCTCTTGTCATGTTTTAGTATTACTTAAGAAAATATTAGTATTTATATGTTTCATTTCCAAATGTAATCTACGTACATGAGTGGATTAGTAAATGTCAGTCCAAAGTAAATGTTTAGCTTTATCCTAAAGTTTTTAGAAATGGGTATAAATAGTATTAATATATCCTTTTAAATTTGCAACATGCTCTCACCTACCTTCTAATTTTACCATCCTGACAATTTTCTGTCTGGTTAAACAGCTACTGTAACTCTTCTTTATAAATTTGATACTGAGTGTCTGAATTTTTCAGTCCCTAAACCTTGCCTGTTTGGTGAGTGATACAGCTGAAACCCAAATCCAGTTTTCTAAATGAAGCCAAGAACTGTTGACATATTCATTTTCAAATATTTTAGATCATCCCACTGTATAAGTGCCATATATATTGACTGATAAATATGCATGCCAAGGCATTTGTAAGAAAGAAAAGTTGCACTACCTTTGGTCCAAACTGGAAAAAACAAGTTAATCAATAGGCATTTATTAGGCAACTATTATTTTCTGTGTAGTAGGTAGGCAAAGAAGAAAAATTCACCTCCATTACAAAATATTGCTTTTTATTATAGATTTGTCTATTTTCATAACAGATCATTTCCTTCTGATATGTAATTATGTGAATTGGGAGCATAACCTATAAGTTGTTTGTAATCAAGAACAAAGGGGTGTTCATTTTTTATCCCCTTTATACAGATTTCTGATCTGATATATAAAAAAGCTTAGCTTTGATTATTGTTATTTAAGCTGTAATCCATGGAACACAAAGATGCTACAGAATTCTCTCAAGAAAATAAAAAATAAGAGTTTCACTGTATTTAACATAGCATTTTTATAAAACTCTCCAAATATCAGTAAAGTTATATTGAAAATGGATTACCATGTTTTCTAAATATTTCAGCAAATATTTTATACACATGGAGTCTTAGAATTTTTTTTAAATCCTTTATTGTATTAGTAATTGTTTAAAACAAGCGTGTGGCACTAATGTAGATTTCCCCAAGTATGTTCCTAGAATTGTCACTCTTAATGAACTTTTAACACAGAAATTATGAGAGAATTTGGAAATGGAGCAGCCTTTGTGGATCACATACTCTTAGCTATTTCAAGAGAAACACGCACATTCTCTGTGGCAGTTCAACAAAAAACTCTTGCTAAAAGGATCTAGTTAAAGAACTATAGTTTAGAGAAACCTCTTGGGGCTAGCTTGGTGAATATTTTTTCCAATTGATCAATGGATGCACATTTATTACCTATTCAACAAATATTGGCACGGTTTTGAAACTGAGCACTCCAAAGAAGTGTTTCCTGTGCACAAATCAGTGACTTCGAATAGTGTGCTTACATGTAACACACATGAAAAATTGATGACTAGAAATGTGACTATTTATAATTACTTTCCTAACTATGTTATGGACTCTGTGTAGCAATCAGCTCAAGGCCCTCATTCACAGTGACCAAAGGATTGCTTTAGTCATAACATATTTCCTTTGTATATATTTATATATATGTATTCAGATAAGTTCTATTAGAATGTAAATAATATAATAATAATGTAAATATGTCCTAGGGTATGAAATACACGTATCATCAGGGAGCCATAGTTCATTTGGGGAAATTATTCTAATTAGATAATAATTATTAGAATATTATTCTAATATTCTAATTATTCTATTATTTTAATTGTGTAAACATATTTATAATGAAAGTAAATAGAGTTTTCCAGAAAAGTGAGAGATCAATGAAGGCTGGAATATTTACAGAAAGATCTAGAATTTTCTTGCTTCTTACTGCTAGGTATCCTATGCCCAATTCCTCAAGATTAAAATGCCATTCCTTACATGAGGTTGCTCTCCTTTCCAACTGCCCTAAGCAGATTGCTTACTTTCTCTTCTATGTTCCCATTACCTCTTACATTATATCTCTGAATTTTTGCTTTCACCTATAAAATGTGAAGTTCTCAAGAGAAGTAATCCTAACTTTTGTAACATTGTAGCACATACATAGCCACTTAACTAGCTTAGTAGTTGATCTAGAATTTGCATGAAAGGAGACAAGTAGATATAAGTAGGAGAGAGGATTCCAGAAGAGTGGAATATAATGAATATGAGTTTTATTAGGGTATACAAGGGGAGTTCAGTGGTAGAATTCTCGCCTGCCACGTGGTAGACCTGGGTTTAATTCCTGTTCCATGCAGTTCCCCCCCAAAAAAACAAACAAGCAAAAAGAAACAAACAAAACAAACAAAAACATTCAATAAATGGTGCTACAATAATGGGATACTCACATAGAGAAATAATGAAATGTGACCCCACTGAACAGCATCAAAAAAAAATAAAAAGAGTTTTATTAGAATGAAGGATGCATGTTGAGAAAAAAAGTAGAAAAACAAAATTAGCTACATGGGAAACTGATTATCAAAGCCTTTAAAAGCTAGGTAAAGGTATTGGTTATAAATAAGATTGATTAACAAAGGAACCGTCAAAAGTAATTGAGAGATGGGATGTAGAGAATGATTAACTGACAATAGTATAAATGTCAGTACATAAGGGATTATAACAATGACTCCAAATTGCTCTTTCAGTCCCATCATCAACCTACAAGCTACTTGAAAATAAAAAACAGGATTACTTGTTGGTTTTTGCATTAACACGTTAATGGACCTGAGCAGATCACTGCTGTTCACAAATTGAGTAATCTTCAGATTGAATGTGTTATATACATTAAAATAAAGGAATGCCTTAGTCAGGAAACGTGGGGGATCATTAGTAGTCTTGGAAGAATAGATGAATGAACCTTCCAAATGGAAGCTTTAGCAGTGATCTCTCAAGTGTCCTGGGCAAAAAAACCTAAGCAAGTAGGTGCTTAATAGTACCATCCCATTGGGAAAACTGTGCTATTATAGAAGTGAATTAATCAGTCTGTCCCATTAAGTCTATGGTATTTATTTAATAACCTCCCTTGCTCCGATTTCATGCTTGCTGGGCAACATTCTCATTATGATTTGGATGTTCATATGGCTCTCCCAGAAAAAGAGTGATTTATTGATGTTTTCATGGGT
Organism: Tamandua tetradactyla; assembly: GCF_023851605.1. Classification (NCBI taxonomy): domain Eukaryota; kingdom Metazoa; phylum Chordata; class Mammalia; order Pilosa; family Myrmecophagidae; genus Tamandua; species Tamandua tetradactyla. Next base: position 493,056 of record NW_027518261.1, read on the forward strand.
ATTCTGGTACATAGACTGATTACATTTATTATTTTAAATTAGGAAATTGGCATTCTGGCATTATATTTAAGTCACAAATCTGGCTGGGTATGCTGATACGGTCAGGTATCCTACAAAAGTACACAGTAAAGCCTCTTGAGAGGCAGCCTGCTAATTTTCCATAGAATAATCCACATCCATCTCTATTGCAAAATTCATTTTTTTGTTGTTTAAAACTTTTGCACCATGGACTATAGAGTGGGGAATTCACAGTCAAGCCCTCTATGATGTTATAGTAAAAGAACTTGAAGTGAAGGGCTTGTGAACATAGATAAGATAAAAACAGATGGATAAAAAACCATTTTCAGAGAACCATTAAAATGCTTTAGATGAACAACCAGATATGCAGGGCAGAATCACTACTAGTCCATGTGGCATCCTTTTACCATCCTTTTTTTTTTTTTGAGCCCTTACTCTGGAAAGTTACAATTCTTGGAGCACAACCTATACAGCTATACTATATGGCTCTGAAAATGAATTAAGTATAATGCCTGAAATCGAGAGAGTCCTAGCCTTTGAGTCTAGATAATTTGCAGATGACAGTATTTTCTTTAGAGAGAGAAATTGCCCTCTCCTTAATCCTCCCCAGTCACCAGCTTTTTCATGACTAGTTCATTTTCATTCTACTGGGTACTAAAATGTCATTTCTCAACACTGAATTGTCTGCTTAGCCCCTTTACTCTAGTTAGCTTTATTATAATTAATCAAATTCCCAATTATTTTTATACACTTTTTTTTGTTCCTCTCATTTAATTGCTGGCAGATATGGTCTATTTTGCTTACCACTGCAGATCCAGACACAGCTATATTATATAGCACTTAGTTTATTGCCCATACGCTCAATTAATATTTGTTGAGTGGATAAATGGATAAACTTGGAGGTATACATCAGAAAGTCACTCACATGAATCTCAACAACTAGCCTCAAAAATAAAGTAATTGTTATGTCTTGTGGCTAGTTTTAAATCCTCAGGTTGATGATTTCTTTTACTTTATATTTATTTTGGTATGCAATTTCAAGTGTAGTGGTTGCCATTAGGTTGCATATATGCTGAAGTTTGGAAAATAAAAACAATTGTGAAAGTAAGAAGAAGGAGAGGCAGCTGGAGTATAAATGCAGTAGAGAGAGACTCATCAGAGAAATTTTCCATCCTACCTTGCCTTCTACAATTTGCCAGATATCCTGACTGACCAGTAGACATTGGCAAAAGGTTAAACAGAGGGAGAAATAATACCATAAAATTTTGTGCTTTGGTTTGTGATTGAGTCACTCAAAAGGGATAGTTCTATATGGTAACATGTAAAAGTAATTGGACCATTATACACATACTTTCTCTTCAAATTATATACTATCTTCATATCATTTCAAGGCCTGATTGAACTATGCTGGAAGCATTTGTTTTAACACAAGTCATTTTTCTTTGGATCATTTTGATATAGAAGAACTTCAGAATTGTGGGATACTCTATCTCAATGTTGGTATTATAGATTTGAAGTGTCACTTTATTAGCATTAGACATGTTATTGAAAATACAATAACAGCTACTACTTATTGAGAACTTACTCTGTTATGTTTTATAAATATCTTAGCATTTAGGGAAAACTTCAAACCCAAGGGAAACCTGAAAGTATCCAAAATCCATCCTAAGCTTAAATTTTGGTTCTAGAATGAACTTTTTTTTAACATGGGCAGGCACCAGGAATTGAACCCGGGTCCTCTGGCATGGCAGGCAAGCATTCTTGCTTGCTGAGCCACCGTGGCCCACCCTAGAATAAACTTTTTACATAAGTGTCACAATATGATTGTAAATGTGGGTGAAAATAATCATCCTTGGTTTATAACAGATGCATAATCAATATCTATTGAAAAAAATGTGTTTTAAATGCTTAAGAGAAAAAATGACAATGAATAAAAGTAATTTACTTTATTGAATTCAGTATGCTGCTAGTATTTGAAAAATATTCTCTTTCAGTTTCCTAAAAAACTCAGAATCTTTTTCAATAAATAAGAAGATGGCCAATCAGGAAAGAGCAAGTCTGGCATGTCAGTTATACTCACAATCTTGTGTCCAGCATCTTCTTTCTCATCATTGTCATTGTCTCATTGGTGGCTTAGTCATACCAGTTCTAGAAGCAGGAAGGGGCCCACCTATAATCAAAACTAGCCCCTGGGCCTCTCTGGCCTTGGTCATTGGAAATAAGCCCCCTCTACCTTGGAAGTCAAAGCACCACCTAAGGATAGTGGTGCATTACAGTTGTGCCCTAGAATCAGAATCTTCTCATGGCCATATGGAGTTTGTGAATGCAGATCACTTGCTCCAAGTAGAAATGAAGTTCATCAATTAGGTGTCCATTGGGCAGGAAAGTGAGGGTGGTGTGTATGAGGAAAAGGTATTATGTTGCTTGCATTGTGGTAAAATAAAAAAAACAAAAGGCATAGACTTGGAATGAAAAGCCTTTAGTCCACTCCTAACTCTGTTAAATCTTAACTACTAAATTTGCCCTAATCTTCTATCTCATCAGTCAAGTAAGTATAATAATGTTTTCCCTTCTCACTTGTGTAGAAGCCATTTATGAAATTTTCTTTGAAAACTTCAAAGTTCTAAAGGAATTTAAGGATTGTTTTTGCAATTTTGTTTTCAAATTTCTGTCTAAAAGGAGTAGGTTCTGATGAGAAAAGTAATGGAGGTTTGTACATGTCTCCTGTCCTAAGAACTCCTACAAGTTGTGGTAGAAATTAAGAGTAGTTGTGATGGAGCAGGAGCCTTGGAAGTGCTTGTAATACTCCAGTGTGGGAAAGCAACTAATTAACGTTTATTGTAACTCACATACTAGGCACTTTGTATGGCATCTGATTTAGTATTGATGAAATCCCTAAAGAGTTGTTATCCCCATTTGGAAACAAGGAAACAGAACTTTAGAGAAACCTGCACAGTGTTACACAGTAATGGAAACAGGTTTCTAACTTAAGTATTTAGGGCCATTTGAACCAAGTCACAAATGAGACTGGGAGAAATCTTTTCTATGTTGAGATTACCTGTAGGTCTTTGTATGTAAATTACTCCAAAATGAAAATTAAATGACAGAAGGCCGTGAAAATCACAACATCGGAGCCAGAGAAGTCTTGGATCAAGTACTGATTCTGAAATTTTCTGTGTGAATTCCAGTAAGTTAATTAATCTTTCTGGGCCCCAGTTTCCATAGTGGTAAAATAAAAATAATATAAAGGATTAGACATATTTTGTAGAAAGTACAGCTCCTTGCCTAGACCACAGTACACACTCAATGAATAGCAACTATTGTTACTATTAATTTTTATTCTTATACAAAACGTGAGATGGTTCATGTGATGGGAACCCAGAGACCAATTGTACTTTGTGGAAGTGAATTGGTCCAGTTGCCCCGCACCGTGTAGCACTGTTATCAGAGTAATTGAAAGTGTGGACTTGTAAATGACTAACACAGAGCATAGGGCACTTCAAAATGAAACTTGGGGTAGTGGTTCCCCAAGTGCCCATGACAAGTGACATTAGAAGAAGAGGGATAAATATCACAATATGGAATGGCATAGTAGCTTTTATTGTATATTCCTCAAGATGTCTGTTCTATCACTCTGGGTTCTTTTAAGGTCAATGAATACCAGGTATGTTTTTCATTTGCACACTGAGATATATCACAAATGATTGTAAGGGAAGGCAACCTGATATGATTAATTCATTTAACAAGGGGAACATTATTACAAGAGTTATATTTTGCACAGTTGGATTAGGATCTGAACATTATAAACATGTTAGAGTTGCTAAAGAGTGCCTTGATTTTAAAAAGTCAAACCATAACCAGTGCCATGCATCTGCAGATTGCATAGTGATAATCACTATTTTAAGAACATTAGAGATAAATAGAAGAAGTTTTACCACTCATGCAATTTGAAACAAAAGAATAGTACCCCTATCTGGTTGTCCATTTCTATAGAACAGTCCATCTACTGACGATCTCTTGACTGCAATCTTTTATTCATTTTCTTTTGTCACTATAACTAAGTGGTGGAAATGGGATGATTTAGAATTGACAACTGATATCTGAAAAAGTTAAAACATATTATGTGGATGAGAAAATTAAAGCTCTAGAATCATGGGCTTAGCCATCTGTCATCTGGATTCTATTAATATGCTGATAGAATTAAAATGACACCAACATTAAATGCACTATAATAAATGATACAGTGGTTCTAGATGTGAATGTAGTCTCAAGGCCAATAAAGAAATACTAAACATTGTCACTTTCATACTTCAAAACAATCAGAAATATTGCAAGGATGAAGTATACACATATACTATGCATAACCAATTACTGAAAATAATCTGAAGGTGAAGAGTATAAGTCAGAATCTATAATTTGATGTCCTTGAAAGTATGGATTGACAAGAAGAGATAATTCTACCCAAAAAGGCTGATATAATTTCCTTTGAGAAATTACCTAAGCCCTTTCTCCTCCCAGTAAATCAGGAATTATTTTGCCTATTTTTACTAGAAATTCTTCTGATTCTTTAACCTCATTGACTACAAATTGGATTTAAGTGCACTGCAATTGTTCATTTCATAAATGATTATCTTTTTTTTTGACAACTTAATTTTGGAAATTCTACAGGAGCTAATTAGCAATTCTCAAGTGAAAGTTCTAGAATCTATTATATAAATAATAAAGAAATTCACAAGTTTTCCAATCACCCCCAGTTGTAATTTTTTTATTGTTTTAAAATAAAATAGGAAATATTAATCAAAGAACAGCACTCATCACATACTAAGTTTTTATAGTGTGTTGTCTTCTAGAGAAATATGTCAAGACAATGTTTCAAGACAATGTGGGTATTTTTGAAATTATTACAATTGTGCTACAAACCGAGGAAAAGTATAGAATAGGGTTAAGAAAAGAAATATCCTGCACATGAATCTAGACTAACACTAACAGATGTTTTGTTTTTATTGCAGAGAAAGTTAAAATTAGAGCAAATAGTACTGTGCTGCTTTAGTGTTTTCTCATGTGAAACTACAATATGCATGCCCAGGATGTAAACAAAAGTCTATAGTGCCAAATTTTGTTCTTAAATAGGCATTAATTTTAGCAGAGAAAATGGTTGGAAAATGTGATAATTATAATTTGGATTTTTCCACAGATAACTAGAGGATAATTTATTTTAAAGATGTTTTAAAATACTAAGCGTATATGCTGTGTGGTAGTATTCCATTGCAGAGCAACATATTACCACAAAGTTACCAGCTTACAACAGAATCTATTTATTATCTCACACTTTCTGTGAGTCAAGGGTTTTATGACAGCTGAGTCCTTTGCTCAGCATTCCACAAGGCTCTAATCAAGGTCTCAGCCAGGCTGTATTCTCATCAGAAGCTTTGTTTTTTCTTCCTAGCTTATGTGGTTGTTGGCCTCACTTAAAGAGGACCTTAGCGGTGCCTTAAAGGGTAAATGATGAACCTCAGGCAAGTTGTCAGCAGCTCTTCCCTTCCCTTCCCTGTAACCAGTAGGCTTGCAGAGTGAGGTATTATTCTAATGTAAAGCAAAAGTGGATGGAGTGTTTGACATTAGAAATGGGTTTCTAGGGAAAAGTCATCTTTTTCATGCCTCTCAGTTCAACAATACTTTTGAAACATGTCTGTACTCAAAGAATCTAATACACATCTTAAATAGAAAGAGACATTTATCTGTCTATCTATCTGTCTATACATCTATCTATATCTCTAATCATCTATCATCAATACTGCCCCTCTGAGTTTCTCTCTGGGGGTGCAAGGACCTCTGGTTTTCTTCAGGGTAGATATTTAATATTTGTACATTGAAAAGAATCACATTTATATATGAAAGAATGGAATAAATGATATTGAACATATCAGTGACACAACTTTAAAAATCTAATAGGGAACCGTTACAGCCAAATACCAGGTTCTTCTAAGGAAGATAGGCATCTTGTAATAGGAGGAAGAATCACATGACAGAGCATAATATTTGAAGGGTGTTGCAACAGACAAAATACTATAGGTATTCTGGAAAATATTAGCCATTGGGTACTCCAGTATGAAGAAGCAAAATATTCTCAGAGGTGGACAAATCATAAAATTGGGTCAGAGTCAAATGATATTTAAAAGTTGAAGCAGAGGTTTGTCAAAGAAAAGACAAGTATATCAGCAGACAACTAGGCTGAAGTTCATGACAGATGCCGAGGTCTGATACAGGGATTTTGAGGGAGAATATGCAGAAAGAGTATTGATGAACTAGAGCCTATGCTTGGAGGAATTTGAGGTGCAGTAAGTTATAAAATGTGAGACTCACACACAAAAGAAAGACATCAATTTAATTGCACTAGCATCCAGAGATGGAATCCAGAGTAGGGAAAGAAAGTGGCTTGGATTTTAGAGCTGAGTCAGTGTGTTAGGACTAAATTTGCATCAAGGATGACCTCATTGTGAGTCTGAGAACAAATTTACCTCCTCTACAAATCCAGTGCCATTTCTAGAATTGGCAAGTGGGTCTGTAAGAGATCCAGTCATGGAGCAAGTTTGTATCAGGGACTAGGACCAATTAAGATATTAGTAATTTGATGAGTTAAATGTGACCCAGTTAAAGAATATGGGACACAGTGAATTTCCATGGGAGAGCAATAGAAGATGATGGGTAAATGGAAGGAACAAGTGCAAGGGCACAGAGAAAGTAGGACCCAAGGAGCAAAACCACACAATTTGCTTATTTTACAATGTCATTAAAAGAAAAACTAATAAATGTTTAAATCTGAAAAAGTTACATTGTATTGTTGTTTATACATTTTACTGTATGTTCACATATTTACCATGATTTTACATATGCTCATATATTTTCTACTATTTAGAAAAGTAAATTGTATACCTCTGGAGTGAGTTCAAGTTCCTGGATTTCAGAGGTAATAAAAAAAGATTGTACTACTAGATAGCAGTAGTAGGCAGTGCTTTGACAAGCTATTGTTGGCAGTGCTTTGATAGGTTGTGGTGAGGGGAAATTACACTAGGTTTGAGATTGCCATAAGGATGCTGTGTGAGAAAGACATCAGAAGGGGAAACAGGGCAAAGGCAAAATTGGAGGTGGGGCTGGGGCAGGGAAGAGGAAGGGAAAGAGGAGAAGGGAGGGGCAACTTATATATTTCATGATATCAAAATACAACTGGGAGGCTCTGAACCAGAGTAGTCTAAACGACCAATGTGGTTTGAGGACTTACATTGCAGAGATTTGTCTTATCTGTGACTAGCAGGTGCTGGGATAGTTTCAAGTGGTCTGCAAAGCCAGTCAACTCTAACTTTAAATAGCTAAAAATTACTTACCTGGGTTATTTTTAAAACATTTGGTTACGTAAGAATTTGAGTTGGCAATAACAAATAGATGACCATATGCTTATGTTATGATATTAATGGAAAACTTTCAATTTTTGTAAGTTTTCACCTTCTTCTAAGAATTATACCTGCATCTTTACTCTGCTTCCATAATAAAAGAAGCTTATAGAATCATGTCATGTCCAATTTATTTTTCAAAATAGAATGACTTATTTGGAAATATCACAAAGGTCAAGGTAGCCAGGGCCATCCAGATACAACGGAGAAACAAACTGCTAGAAAGTACCTAGAATTAACTGCCTTTATTTGTAAAATCAAACAGGCATTTTAAAAAGAGGAACACATTCCCCTTTGTTCTAGTTTCCTAGGCACTAAAATGCAGATACCATTAAATGGATTGGCTTTTAACAATAGGAATGTATTAACTGTCAAGCTTAGGGTATCAAGGCTGAGAAAAATGACCAAATCAATGTTGTGGGGCACACCAAAAGAGAGACCACACTATTCAAAACTGCAGCCAGTTTGGAGTCTTTATTAGCCGGCTGGTGACTGCCTCAGAAACCTCCAAGAAAGAGGATTCAGAGAGCAGCCCCCAGAGGTTTTCAAGGTGTGCTTATAAAGGCTAAAATTGTGGGGGGGTTTTGCAGTTGCTAGCAAGCAAGTGGATCATAGGAGCAGAAGAATGCCATTAGCCATTGTCAAAACATATCCCGTTCCCTCAGTTTCTTAACATTGGTTATTGTTTAACTCTTGGGGACATTCTGCCCCAATGGTGTGGGGACTCTTCCTGCTTGGGCCTGATTGATTGCTCCTGGCCCTCCACAATCAAGGCATCACCTGGTGATACTTTCTCTATGAAGACCAGCTGCAGGAGAGCCTGAACTCCTTTTTCCCATGGCTCATGGCAGCATCTGCTGTTCTCTCCCTTTCTTCTGGGTTCCCTTGCTTTCAGCTTCTTGCTTCCATGGTTTTCTATGTTCTGAATTTCATTCTCATATAAAGGACTCCAGTATGAGGATTAAGACCCACCCTGATTGCTGTAGGTCATTTCTTACTTAAATTCCTATTCACCCAAAGATCCTACTTGCAATATATCCACACCCACAGGAATAGATTGACATTAATCTACTTTTACAATTGATACATTGACTTTTAATCTGTCTAAGATTTCAAAACATCACACCCCCTTTGGGAATGGCACATGTAAATCAGGTCCTCAGGCCAACACACAATTCATAGTTTACGTTTGAAAGCTTTACTTTCATGTGGGCATTTTAAGAAAAACATTAAAATTGGCATTTAATTGCTGTAAAATATCATTAGGAAGACACTTTGGGCCAAACATGATAGCCAGTAAAAAGAGAGGTTCTGGAGTAAGCCTTTGCAGCTTGGCTGCCCTCTGAAATGGAAAAATCAACTCCCTTAGGCTGCCTCAAGGGGAGGCTGCCATGAAAACTGTACATAGATGCTCATCCATTTCTCAGAGAGAGAAAAGTGGAAAATATTTTTATGACCTTTTTAAGAAAGGAAAATGATTACAGGTAATGCTTAACTGATTTATTTGCTGTCAAAAAGCAAATTAGAGGAAGAGATTGCCATATAATCCAGGTCTCTTGCCTCCTAATTGGAAGCTTTTATTACTTTTGTTAACCTACTAACATGGATATCATCACAGAGATTAAAGTGGAAGAGTTTACAGTATTTAAGAATTTCTAGGGAAACCAAAACATAGTTGAGTTCTGTGGTAATGTGATAAATGCCTCTTAGCCTTAAAACAGCCTGTTAATCCATATCACCAGCTTTCTCTCTAGTTCAGTCTTATAGGAGCCATTGAATGCATGTCAGCCTAGATAGAACTAACTTCAGGTCCTCAAGTGCTTGACATGGCTTTGCATAATTTTCCATGGGGTTACTTTTTGTGGATTAGAGTTTTCTTATATATATTTTTCTTCTTTATATTTTGAGGCAGTTTGTTAGTTGATACACGCTGCTACTTATTTTCAACTTTCAACATTGATTTTAGCTACTACTACTTTGAGAAAGGCAAGAGGACCTGGAGAAGAGTGACATAAGTAAATTCATTATAAAGATTAAACTAAAGGCAAATGATTTGAGTGTGGAATAAAACGAAGGCTGACAGATGATATCACCAAATGTAAAATTTTATGGGAAGAATGATGACAGAATGTGTTCCATTCTTCTTTAGGGAAAATAAAAGCAATAATTATTTATTAGTCAGTCAGAAATAAATTAAGTTGACAAAAGGCCATTATAGGGAAGGTAAAACTATCAGAGACATGCCTTGTCAGAGAGGAAATACTGGGTGATGAATCACAGGTCATTTTTTTTCTGATTTTGATTTCTTTTGCATTCATTTATGGTATTCTTAATGACGCTTTACAAAGAAAAGAATCATAAAATATATATTCAGATTCAAATTATTATTTTTCCCCACTCCATGAATTTTGACATGAAGGCTATTTGGTTTTCTACATCATCAAGGGAATTCAAAAGAAATCTTTCCCCAAGTAAAGATTTCATAAAATAATTATATGAGAATAATTCTGTTAAATTCCTATGATAGAGGGTGGGCCACGGTGGCTTGGCAGGCAGAGTTCTCTCCTGCCATGCTGGAGAACTGGGTTCGATTCTGGGTGCCTGCTATGCACACACACACACAAAATCCTATGATAGACTGAAGCATATACAAATATTAAAATAATTAGGGTTATTGAGCTTGAAAATTAAAAAGAATCTAGAAAAGATGCACATAACATAACACTAGAAAAATACACATAACGTAACACAAATAGAAAGTTCCAAGAATTAGCACTTACTATTGAGTATTTTGATTTAATATAATATATGAGGTGAAGGAAATCCACTTCCTGGATAACTGGAAACTAGGAGTATAACTTAGCTTTGCCACCAGCCAGTGCTTGAGCTGTCATATCACACCTCAGAATTTTCATGAGTAACTGGTTTGGGGTCCCCTTGTTTTTGAAATTGCATGGAAAAAAATAAAAATAAAAGGGTATTTTAATTGCTTGAAGGTGTTTTAAATTTGTTTGCCATGATTTCACAAAGTTTTGACTCTTAAATCCCTATAAGCATTTGGTAAGTGGTGGACTGTAATGTTAGAGAAAGAGAGTTTTTGAGGGTGATGCCAACATTTCTGGACTTAGCAACTATAATATACTGACTTGGAACAATGGATAGAAAGTATTGAAAATGAAGCCCCTCCAAATCTGGTTTTGTTGCACAGTGCAGTATAATGCACAGGCACACCGAATGGGCTGTGGAAGAAAAGATGTTCTATAGACGTTGGTGAGAGGTCAGGTGAAAATTCTCAAATCTGCTCCCAGTATAAACATGCCTTTGTACATTTTTCAGACAAAGAAATGGGTAACAGGGATTTGGAGAACTTCATTAGTTCCTTATTGTTATTTACTATATCTTTTTGGTTTTACATCCTTTAAGATACATGGTGCTTGGTGACTCAAAGTCTAGGGCAATAAATGAGAAAACACAAGCAGTAATGATTCATGGATAGCTTAATTGGTGTCCAGCCATGCTGGGTGCATGCTCTACATCTTGTTCCTCTGTGAGACTAAAACTTAAAAGCACAACTTGCTTACAGTTTCAAAGTTGCATTTAAAATACAAACACTGCAGTATATTTGGAGTGAGAAAGAGAAATGAATTTACTTTTAGATGCATGAATTTTTACATCACTTTTTATTTGGTATCACATTTTAAAATGCTGATCTGTAGCAGAGATTGTAGAAGCAAGGAGTAGCCAATTGGAAGTTGTTCTATAGTGTAATTCTGAGGTAATGACAATAAGAGCAAGATGGTAGATTTTTAAAACATAGAATTTCCAGTGTTCTTTGATGAGTTGGATTGTAAGTGAGATAAAGGAAAGAATAAAATATGATTGTGGTTTGAGTTTAACTGATGAGAAGGCTAGGCTATCAGTACTATGAAGTTCCTTAGGAAAAACAATTAGAGGGTCTAGGAAACAGTATCTCAAAGTCAGGGTTTCTCCATTAAGTTAATCAAAATGGCAATGCCGTGAATGGGCAGGCAGAATGAATGGACAAAGAAAATGAACAGGAAACTTACCTCAGTGGTAGAGTTTGAAGCTGTTAGTTAGGTAAAAGTAGTTGTCTGCAGCTAAATGGATAACTAGGCAACATTTACAGTAATGAAATCTGCCATCTCTGTAACATAGGACATCAAGGGCCCAGAGGATTCTCTACAGTTTTGATTAATTTATTGGAACTCCGTGACATATAAACAGCTTGACTAATGGAACATTAGTCATTTGTTTATAAATAAATAAATATATTTATATTTATAAATAAATTTTGAAAGCATAAAGTTGTTTTGTTGATGTTGAAAGACATTTTATTCATTTTATACATAGACAATAAATTGTGTTTTCATAACATTTTGAAAGCATTAAAAGGTTACTAGTTTATTTGAATCAAAGTGATCTATAAACAAATTATTAGAATTTAGAATTTAATAAAATTATGTTAAACAATAAAAATAATTATCAGTTTAACATAGTAACATGTGTATTTCACTGTTTCTCTCTTAACTCCCAAACTTACTTTGTGACACTATAATTAGAGTATTCATTATCCTACCCTGTCTTCAAGGAGGCTATTTTTTAGATGGAGAAAGAAACTATTCATACAGAAAAACACCAAAACACTCAGAATACAAACAGCAAGGAATAAAAAAGTTAGCATACCAGCTTGTCACATATCAACAATTTAGGGAAGATACAAAGCACTGAGGATACAAAGTAGTGCAGACAATCTTCAGGAAAGGGACACAGGTGAACTCAGTCTTCAAGGGTGCCTATAATTTGGGGGATGATGAGGAAAACTGAGGCCAGTAAGACACTGGCATAGATAGAAGAAGCAATAGCGGGTGATGGGATCATCACGTGATTCTGACCCAAATGAGATTTCAGCCGAACTCTCAGGCTATCCTTTTGGGAAATTTCTTACTGGGTGTGCTGGTTTGAAAGGAAGTATGCCCCCTAAGAAAAGCCATGTTTTGATATAAATCCCATTTCTTAAAGGTAGAATACTCCCTATTCAATACTGTATATTTGAAACTGTAATGAGATCATCTCCCTGGTTGATGTGATTTAGTTAAGAATGGTTGTTAAACTGGATTAGGGGATGACATGTCTCCACCCATTTGAGTGGGTCTTGATTAGTTTCTGAAGTCCTATAAAAGGAGAATGAGAGATTCAGAGAGATTCAGAGAGAGTGACACTATGAAGCAGAGAGTCCTTCAGCCAGCGATCTTTGGAGATGAAGAAGGAAGATGCCTCCCGGGGAGCTTCATGAAACAGGAAGCCAGGAGAGAAATCTAGCAGATGACGCTGTGTTCACCATGTGCCCTTCCAGCTGAGAGAGAAGCCCTGACTGTGTTCGCCACATGCCTTCTCACTTGAGAGAGAAGCCCTGAACTTCATCGGCCTTCTTGAACCAAGGTATCTTTCCCTAGATGCCTTTGATTGGACATTTCTTTAGACTTGTTTTAATCGGGATATTTTCTAGGCCTTAGAACTGTAAACTTGCAACTTATTAAATTCCCCTTGTTAAAAGCCATTCCATTTCTGGTATATTGCATTCCAGCAGCTAGCAAACTAGAACACTGGGCAACTCCAGCAATTTAGGTGTGAGGTAAGAAAGCCTTGAACTAAGCAGAAGTTAGAAAGGAAAGAGTGGACACATTTGAGAAGTAGAGCAAGGGAGGTTTGATAAGATTTTGGTGACATGTTTGGTGGGACCAGCAGAAATAACTGCATCAAGGATCATTTCAAGATTTTAAGAGCTGTGGATGTCTCTGAGATGAATTGGAGATATAAAAGGAATTAGAAGAAAATGAATTAACTGAATGGGTTTTGTTTATGAACATTTATAGTTATTTTTTAACATTTTTTATTGTGAAACATAACATGTAAGCAGAAGAGCAATAAATTTCAAACTACAGTTTAACAAGTAGTTATAGAGCAAGTTTCAAAGTATGGTATGGATTCTAGTTCCTCAATTTCAGATATTTCCTTCTGGCTATTCTAATCAGTGAAACTCATAAAAAATATCAAAATAATGATTCACAATCATTTTGTTAAATCCTATCCTCTCTGTTACAGCTCCTCCCTCTCATTTGATCTGTCTCCCCATCTTCAGGGGTATATGTACAATGATGGTTCTAGCTTCTTTGTGTTGAAAAGGAGTATTGACAATATAGAATGGAGGGATGGAACTAGGTGGTGTTCTGAAATGGCTGGCCCCTCTGAGTTTCAGGACTTATCTGTCCTAGAACATTCTGGAGGTTATAGGCTTCTGGAAAGTAAATTTAGTACATGAAATAGTGTAGAATCTCAGATACAGTGCTAGGTGTCTTTAGGGTTAACAGGAATGGTGTTCGTTGGGGTTTGGCAAACCATGTCAATTCATAATATCTAGTTAAAGTTAGCCTAAGAGTAGCCTCCAGAATAGCCTCCCAACTCTAATTGATCTCTTTTAGCCATTGATACCTTATTTTGTTACATTTGTTTTCCCCTTTTTGTCAGGAAGGCATTGTCAATCTCTTCATGTTAGAGCCAGACTCATTCATGGGTGTCATGTCCAGCATTGCCAGGGAAGACTGAAATCCCTGGAAATCATGTGCCACATAGGGGAGAGGGTCATGAGTTTACTTGCAAAATTGGGCTTAGAGAAAGAAAGAGGGGTCACATCTGAGAAACAAGTTTCTCTGGAGGTGACTCTTGGGCATAATTATTGGTAGGCTTAGTTTCCTATTGCAAAAATAATTTTTATAACAACAAGCCTCTTGAGATAAAGCTTGGCCTACTAACATGGGAGTCCATAATACTTGAAAGAGTATCAAGAATTTCCCAGAATCAGATGGAGAAGTTTAATAGTTCCGTATTTTTTTCTCCAGTCCCTATAGAGACTTGACAATATGTTTTAATTATCTGTCAACATACTCTGGAATGTATCAAAACATTTCATTAAGCTATACAGAATAGAAGATTTCATTCCCTAGTCTAGGCTACATGTGTTTAGGTTGTGTAAATGAACTGGTAAAACAGGTTAAGTTAGATTATGTGCTACTGAAAATTTAAGTTTGAAACAGAGTAAATATCTCTTCCCTTGGTCTCACACAGAATGTGAAGTTGTAAAATACAGACAATATCATGTTTTGCCTTGTATTCTGATTTACTTTAGCCCCAATTAGCTCAGTTTTGTTCTGATCTCTAATTGAAGGCTGTCCTCTTTTTCCGCTTCTTTCCAGTTGCCACATGGAGCAATTTTCACCCTCAGAATTGCAGACCTCTAACTCTGAGTCTTAGGTGTCACACAGGTACCCAAAGCTTCAGGAAAATATATACATACAGCACAGCATCTCAAAGTTTAGAAGTAACACTTATAGATCAGGATTAAATGTGACTGCTGTAAAAGCTTACAATCTAGACCCTAATTTTCTTATAAGTTTTTTTTCTAAAAGAAACCATACAATATTCATCTATTTGTTTTTGGCTTATTTTGCTCAGCCTAATGTTCCTGAGATTCATTCACCTTGTTGCATACCCCATGACTTCATTCGTTTCTGCAGCTGCACAATGTTCCATCATATGCATATACCACAGTTTGCCATTCTGCTTCTCAGCAGATGTACCCTTCAGCCACCTCCATCCATTGGATACCATGATTAATGCAATTATAGACATCAATATGCAAGTGTCTATTCTACTCCCTACTTTCAGTTCTTCCAATTTAATCTTAGTAATGAGATTGCCTGAACATATGGCAACCTTATATATAGCACCCTGTGGGTCTGCCAAATTATCCTCTAGATGGGCTCCTCCATTCTGCTACCCTACCAATATTGAATATGTATACTTCTTTCCACATCTCTTAGCACCTTAATCTTTCTGTTTATTTGTTTAGTTATTTTGAATCTGCAGATATGGCTGAAATATATTCACATAGCATATGTTTTATCCAATTTACAGTATCCTCACTTAATTGTATAATTATCATCACTCTCAATTTAGAAAATTTTCATTGCTGTAAAGAGAAAACTAACAGATAGATACACCCACTCCAAAGGGAAAAACCAAAACACCCCATAACTATTATCCCCTATCACAATTATTTACCCATAGTATTACTGTGGTACTAGTGAGCTATTTCTATTAGGTATAGTACATAGCATGTAATAGGTAGTTCTCCCATATACCACTTGTTCTGGTTTGCTAATGCTACCAGAATTTAATATCCCAGAAATGGGTTGGATTGTTCAAAGGTGATGTATTAATTTATAAGCTACAATTCTAAGCCCATGAAAACATGTCCAAACTAAGGCATCAACAAGAGGATACTGTCACTCAAGAAAGGCCAATCATGTCTGGGGTTTCTCTGTCACATGTGAAGGCACATGATGACATCTGCTGGCCCTTTCTTCCTGGATTTTGTTGCTTTCAGCTCCTAGTTCCAGTGGCCTCCTCATGGATCTTCTCTTCAAATGTCTGTGCCTGGTTTTATCTCTCTGCTCTCTGTTTCAGCTCTGAGCTCTCTCTATGTTTTCTGCCTTTTATTCTCTTCATACAAGGCTCCAATAAAAGGAATAAGACCCACCTTAAATGAGCAGGGTCATAACTTCATCTAATAAAAAGATCCCGCCCACAATTGGGTGGATTAAATCTCCATGGAAACAACCTAAACAAAGGTCCCACACACATGCAATAGATCTGCCCCCACTGGATTGGATTAGGATTAAAAGCATATGGCTTTTCTGTTGCATAAGAGTTTTAGACCAGCATACCACTTTATTATTAACTTATTAAACAAGTGTCATTGTTTTGAAGTAGTTCATGCAAGAACATATTTATATATGTAGTGCTAATCTGGTGAGACACATGACTTTAAATAACCCTGTTCAATCAATCATATTCACCTTCAATAGACACTATTACTTATAATCACACTAATGTACTACCAATACCTCTTTCCACCTCATTAACAAGTTTGTACATGTTAGATCACAGTTCCCCCTTCTCTAGTTTCTATCACTATGTCCCCTATATTCTACGTTTTAAGAGTCTGATTTTGCATTTTCTAGGGGGCACATGATAGTGCAGTCATACAGTATCTATCCTTGTGTGTCTGGCCTATTTCACTTAGTATTATGTCCTCAAGTTTCATCCATGTGCTTCAGGACCTCATTCCTTCTTATTGCTGCATGATATTCCATCATATTATGTATCACATTTTGTTTATCCAACTTGTCTGTTGATGGACACTTGGATTGTTTCCATCTTGTGGCAATTGTGAATAATGCTGCTGTGAACATCTGTGTGCATATATCTATTCACGTCACTGCTTTCAGATCTTCTGGGTATATACTGAGTAGTGGAATTGCTGGGTTGTTGGGTAACTTGTGTTTTAGTTTTTGGAGGAACAGTCAAACTGTGTTCCACAGTGGCTGTACCATTATACATCCCCACCAGAAGTGGATAAGAGTTCCAATTTCTCCACGTCCTCTTCAACATTTGTTGTTTCCTGTTTGTTTAATGGTAGCCATTCTTATAGGTGTGAAATGATATATCCTTGTGGTTTTGATTTACATTTTCCTGGCATCTAATGATAATGAACTTCTTTTCATGTGTTTTTAAGCCATTTTTTATTTCCTCTTTGGAAAAAAATTTCTATTCATATCTTTTGCCCATTTTATAATTGAGTTGTTTGTTCTTTTGTTGTTGAGATGCAGGATTTCTTTATATATACTGAATACCAAATGCTTAACAGATAAATGATTTCCAAATATTTTCTCATATTGAGTTGGTTACCTTTTCACCTTTTTGACAAGTCTTTTGAGGTACAGGAGCATTTGATTTTGAAGTGTTCCCATTTATGTTTTTCTTTTCTTTCATTGCTCGTGCTTTGGGTGTAAGGTTTAAGAAGCTACCTCCTAATACTACGTCTTGAAGATGTTTCCCTATATTTTCTTCTAGGGGTTTTATGGTACTGCCTCTTTAGTTAGGTCTTGGATCCACTTTGGTTAATTTTTGTATAGGGAGTGAGGTAGGGGTCCTCTTTCATTCCTTTGGCTATGGATATCAAATTCTCCCAGCCTCATTTATTGAAGAGACTATATTGTCCCAGTTCAGCAGATTTTGAGCCCTTTGTTGAAAATCCATTGACCATATATATGGGGAGAGGTCTATTTCCAAACACTCAATTTGATTCCATCAATCAACATATCTATCTTTATGCCAATACCATGCTGTTTTTACCACTAGTCACTTTATAAGAAGTTTTATACTCAGGAAATGTAAGTTCTCCCATTTCATTCTTCTTGTTTAGGGTGTTTTTGGCAATTTGATGCCTCTGTTCCATCAAGTAAATTTGGTAACTAACTTTTCCAAGTCTTCAAAGTAGGTTGTTAGGATTTTGATTGGTATTGCATTGAATCTGTAGATCAGTTTGGGTTGAATTGACATCATCACAACATTTAGCCTTCCTATCATAAACATGGAAAAGCTTTCCCCCTATTCAGATCTGCTTTGCTTTATTTTAACAAAATTTTGCAGTTTTCTATGAAGAGATCTTTACATCCTTGGTTAAGCTTATTCCTAAATGCTTGTTTCTTTTAGTTGCTATTTTGAAAGGAATTTTTTCCTAATTGCCTCCTCAGGTCATTACTAGTATATAGAAACATTACTGATTTCTGCACATTAATCTTATATTCTGCCATTTTATGAATTTAATGGCTCAGGTAGCTTTATTATGTATTTCTCAGGATTTTCCAAATATAGAATAATGTCATCTGCAAATAATGAAAAACTTGCTACTTCCTTTCTGATTTAAATGCCTTTTATTTCTTTTGTTTGGGGGGGGTGAGGGGAGTGCATGGTCTCCCACATGAAAGGTGAGCATTCTACCCCTGAACCACCCATGCACCCTGAAACTTTTATATCTTTTACTTGCCTAATTTCTCTAGCTAGTACTTCCAGCACGATGTTGAATAATAGTGGTGAAAGTGGGCATCCTTGTCTCATTCCTGCTCTTAGGGGAGAAGCTTTTAGAGTCTCACCATTGAGTAGATGCTGGCTGTGGTTTTTCTTTGTATTTATGCTTTATCACATTGTAGAAGTTTCCTTCAATTTCTACCTCGCGAAATGTTTTTATCAGAAAAGAATGCTGAATTTTCTTGAATGCTTTTTTAGCATCATTTGACCTGATCATGTGATTTTTTTTCCCTTTTGATTTGTTACCATGTGGTATTTGATTGATTGATTTTCTTATGTTGAAACAGCCTTGCATGCCTGGAATAAACCCCACTTTGTCGTGGTGTATAATTCTTTTAATGTGCCTTTGGATTTGATTTGCAATATTTTGTTGATCAATTTTGCTTCTATATTCATTAGGGAGATTGGCCTGTAGTGTTTCTTTCTTATAGTAACTTTCTCTGGTTTTGATATTAGAGTGGAATTAGCTTTATAAAATAAGTTAGATTTTCCTTTTTTTTTCTTCAATATTTTGGAAGAGTTTGAGTAGGAATGGTGTTAGTTCTTTTTGGAATGCTTGGTAAAATTCCCCTGTGAAGCCATCTGATCCTAGGCTTTTCTTTGTAGGGAGGTTTTTGATGACTGATTGACTCTCTTTACTTGTGATTGGTTTGTTGAAGTTCTCTGTTTCTTCTTGAATCAGTGTAGGATTTCATATTATTCTAAGAAGTCCTCCTTTTCTTCTAAGTGGTCTAGTTTACTTGTGTAAGTTGCTTATAGTACCCTCTTATGATTTTTTAAATTTGTTCAGGATCCATAGTAATGATTCCCCTCTCATTTTTAATACTGTGTACATCTTTCTTTTTGGCTTTGTCAGTCTAAGAGCTAAGGATTTATCAATCTTACCGATCTTCTCAAAGAACAAACTTTTGGTTTTATTGATTCTTCCTATTGTTTTGTTCTCCAGTTCATTTATTTCTGCTTCAATCTTTGTTGTTTCTTTTCTTCTACATGCTTTAGGGTTAGATTGCTGCTCTTTCTCCAACTTGTTCAGTTGTTCATTTTAGTCTTTGCATTTAGCTCTTTCTTCCCCCTGTACGCATTTAGAACTATAAATTTCCCTCTCAGCACCACCTTTGCTGCATCCCATAGGTTGTGATATGTTGTATTCTCATTTTCATTCATCTCTAGATATCTACTGCTTTCTCTTGCAATTTCTTCTTTGACCCACTGGTTGCTTAAGAGTGTGTTGTTTAACCTCCATATATTTGCGAAAGTTCTGTTTCTATGGTGATTATGGATTCCTAGCTTCATTTCCTTATGGTCTGAGAATGTGTTGTGAATAATTTCAGTCTTTTAAAATGTAGTGAGATCTATTTTGTTCCCTAGCATGTGATCTATTCTTGTGAACATTCCATAAGCACTAGAGAAGTATGTATATCTTGGTGTTTTGAGATGCAGTGATCAGTATATATCTATTAGGTCTAATTCATTTATCACCTTTTTTAGGTTCTCTATTTCCTTATTGTTACTCTATCTGGTTGTTCTATCTATAGAAGAGAATGGTGTACTGAAGTATCCCACTATTATTGTAGAACTGTGCATTGCTCCCTTCAGTTTGCTCCTTTCAATGTATGCCTCATGTACCTTGGAGCTCTTTGATTGGGTGCATAAACATTTATGATTGTTATCTCTTCTTGGTGAATTGTTCCTTTATCAATGTATAGTGTCTTTCCTTGTCTTTTATGATATCTTTGCATTTAAAGCCTATTTTGCCTGATATTAGTATATCTACTCCTTCTTCCTTTTGGTTATACCTTGTGTGGAGTATTTTTTCCATCCTTTTCACTTTCAATCTATTTGTATCCTTGGATCTAAAATGAGTCTCTTGTAAACAGCATAGAGATGAATCATATGTTTTAATCCATTCTACCAATCTGTATCTTTTAATCAGGAAGTTTGATCTATTCACAGTCAAAGTTATTACTGGAAAGATAATATTTGAACCAATCATCTTATCCTTTAGTTTTCTTTGTCAGATCTATTTTTCCCCACTCTCTCTTTTAATGCTTTGTTACCCTTACTAATACTCTTCAATACTGTGCCTTGTAAAGGCCTCTCTCTCTCTCTCTCTTGTCTTTTTTTTTCCAGCTGACAGAACAACCTTTAGTATTTCTTGCAGGGCAAGTCCCTTTTAAACATATTCCCTCAGCATTTGTTTGTGTGTGAAGATTTTAAACTCTCCCTCACTTTTGAAGGACAGCCTTCCTGATTAAATAGTTCTTGCCTGAAATTTTTTTCTCTTAGAATATTAAATATGTCATACCACTGCCTTCTCACCTCCATGGTGCCTGTTGAGTAGTCAGTACTTGGTCTTATATGGCTTCCCCTGTATGTAGTGAATGGCTTCTCTCTTGCTGCTTTCAGGGCTTTCTTATCCTCTTCAGCATCTGACAACCTGATTAGTATGTGTCTTGGAGTGGTTCTATTTTAAAATATTCCATTTGGAGTTCATTGGGCTTCTTTGATTTGCATATATATGTTTTTTATAAGGGTTGGGAAGTTTTTCCTAATTATCACTTCTTAAAGTCTTCCTCACCCTTTTCTCTTTTCAGTCTGGGACACCAGTGATTCTTGTATTTATGTGCTTCATCTTATCCATCATTTCTCTGATATTCAATTCACATTTTCCCATCTTTTTCACCATGTGTTTTTTAGTGCATTCACATTCAATTGTGTTCTCCTGTAGTTCACTTATTCTTTCTTCTGCTTCTTCAAATCTGCTGTTGTGTGTCTATAGCATATTTTTATTTGATTTATAGTATCTTTCATTTCCATAGGATCTGCTATTTTCCTATTTACTCTTCCAAAGTATTTTTATGCTCCTCTAGTGTCTTCTTGATATGCTTTACGTATTTGGCCAGCCCATCGAAGTTATTTTGGAGATTTGTGTGTACTTATTTGATTAGTTGCTCCAAATTCTTCTTTAATTTGGTCATTTGGCCATCTCTTCTTCCACCTTCATGTGCTTTGCTATTTTCTGCTGATTTCTTCAGATTTAATTATCTTGATAATATTCTTTCAAAAGTTTATTTCCCTTGCTCACCTAAGGTTTTATAGTTGCTTGGATTTGCATTAAAGGTTTCCTTTGGCACTTGGTGTGTCAGCAATTCCAGTCCAAGCAAGGCCAAAGCCTCTCATGGGAGATGTAAGTCTATTTGGACCTATATAGGAGATATGGCAGAACAGCAACTTGTCAGGGTACACTTTACATTCCTGGTAGATGGTGGTCTTGGTTCACCTCCTTCTCTCAAGCCTGCTTTTCCCTGACTGTGTCAGCCACCTGGGTGGGGTCCAAACCAGGTAAAATTTCAGTCATTGGGGCAGTCTTCATGCACGCTGGAGATCTCCAGCCCTGGGGGTCTGGGGTGGATGCTGTGCATTTTGCTGGAGAATTCACTTGAGGACATGATGGGTCTGGTGATTACCAGCCTTCTGAGGAGAAGAAAACTCAGGCTGTGGAGTTGTAAGTTTCATCCTTCCCAGCCCTCAGCCAGCTTGTAGGTGCCCTGCTAGTCAGCAGCCTGCAAGATCCCTGCCCACCATGAACCATGGGACACTGATGGGGGCTGAGGCTCTTGGTGCTTTTGTATGGCTCTCTAGCATGCCCCTGCCATTCACACTGTGAGTGCCATGGGATTCCATGGAGAACGGACACGACTGCAGAGCATAGAGTGTTTCTATTGCCTGCTAATTGTCAGATCAGCTCTGCTATGCTCTGTGTCCCCTCTCCTCCTAAGGGGAAACTCCCCAAGTCATCTCCAAACCAAGCACCCATAGTAACCTGCCTCAGGTTTGGGGGTAGGTACTGCACACCACAGCAAGTTCTCTGAGTGGGCTAAAAGAAGTCTATGGATTTCCAAATTCCTATACCTGAGCTCCTGGCTTTGGGGCTGAGAGGTGACTCCTAAACTGGTTGTAGAGATGGGAAAGCTGGAGTGCTCAACTCCTTCACCCACTGTGGGGTGGCACGTAGCAGCTGGCCCCGGAGTTGGACATGATTAAAATAAACTCATGCCATCCTTTGTGTCATAATTTCTCCACATTTTTATCTCGGTCCTCCCTATATAAAGTGGCCACTTATATCTTGAACTGTTGTCCTAGTTATTTTCTGCCTTTTTTCTATTTATTTCATGGAAGGAAAGTTAGTTCTGCCCCTCCTATTCTACCATCTTCCTGATTACTTATTTTCATTTTACATTTTGATTTTGCTACTTAACTCTTCATGATGTTTCATATATATGAAACCTGATATCCTGTATGTAAAAGTTCCAAATAAGCAAGCATTATATCTCAGCACAGTGGTTTGAGGTTGAGCTATGGTCTTACAGTTCATCTTATTAATATCTCAGAGGCAAGCTGTATAAGACTGATTGGCACTTACAAGTCACAATTAAGCTGATAGATGGCCATCACTCCCACAGAAACTATTTGATAGAATGGGATATTGAAAATGAGGACTGATACTCTTACCTCCTAATGCTCTCATAAGCTAGAAGTGGTCTGGTTGCTGCTGTCACTCCCTAGGAATTGATGACCTCACAGCATTGCTTGTGGTGGTGCATTATGGCATATACTTTGAGAATTACTTCAAATTTATTTGTTGTAGAATAATAAAAGTAGCAACAGATGAATAATAACAGCTGTAATAAATTCAAGTATTGTTGATAATCCCATATATATAATTTACTTATGAAGAGCGCAAAGTGTTTTCATAAATCCTTTACCTTTTCTTATAGAAACCTTCACAATGTAGGGGCAGGAAGAAATAAGCATTTAACACTTAAGAAACTCAAAGGGAAGGAGGCAAAGGGGAATGAATTTGAGGACTTTGTCCAGTATATTATTTCAGAATTTCTCAGATGACCCCCCTTTTCTCCTTCTCTCCCATGCCCTCCCAACTAGCCCTAGTGTGCATTGACCCAGTTTGCCTCCTGATCAGAATGTTCTCAGCCTCTCCCTCAGTGTGGATCCATTCATTCATCAATCTTTTTATTTATTCTACTCAGTGTCTTGAGACATTGTCCAATATGGTCCTAAAACTTTCTCCTAGATTATTCTTTTTTTAAAAAAAAAATTATTGTAGCAATAAAGAAATAGACAGAGCGTTTAGTTTGCAGGCTGTCAGAATGTGATGTACCAGAAAAGGAACAGTTTTTAAAGTTTATTTATTTTTTTACATGGGCAGACACCGGGAATCAAACCCGGGTCCTCTAGCATGGCAGGTGAGCATTCTTGCCTGCTGAGCCACTGTGACCTGCCCAGGAACAGTTTTTAAAGAGAGGAATTTATTAAGTTGCTAGTTGACACTTCTAAGGCTGTGAAAATGTCCAAGTTAAAGCAAGGCTGCAAAAAATGTCTGATCTAAGCTATGAGGGAAAGATACCTTGATTCAAGAAGGTGAATGATGTTCAGGGTTTCTCTCTCAGCTGGAAAGGCACATGTCAAACATGATGACATCTGCTAGCTTTCTTCTCCAGGCTTCTTGTTTCCTGAAGCTCTTCCAGGAGCATTTCCTTTGTTCATCTCCAAAGGTCTCTGCTTGCATGGGCCCTCATCTTGTGCGTGTGTGGTTCTCTGAAACTTTTTCCCAAGTGTTTCCTCTTTTAAGGATTCCAGTAAACTGATCAAGACCCACCTGGAATGGGTGGAGTCTCATCTCCCTCTACTCAAAGGTTAATACCCACAATTGCATGAGTCACATCTCCATGGAGATTATCTAATCAAGTTTCCAACCTAAAGTTCAAAATAGGGATTAAAATAAACAGCTGTGTCCACAAGATGGATCAGAATTAAAACATGGTTTTTCTAGTGTACATAATCCTTTCAAACTGGCACAGAGAGGAAAGCACATTATTCATGCAATCAGGGCTCTTGACATTACTTGCCTGAAGAATAATCTCTTGAGGGTTAGTGTAAAGTTCATTTGATTTTGGGTAAATTTGATATGAATATATTTATTATGTTTCTTGATAAAACATTGTCAACTTTTCTGAGGAAAAGAAAATTGAACAGTTAATTTATGAGTGAAAAAAGAAGTATTGATAAGTTGTTAAATATACAATGGGACTTTAAAGGATATTTTCATTGATATCTATTAAAATTTGGGGGTAAAATCTGGTGAATCTTCTTTAGCAAATGAGAAGGGGTATAATCAAAATATTTATCAGAGTCCCTTATTCAGTTGACACATTTCTGGTACTAGTAAGAATGGCTAAAGGAGTCCAGTGGAAGTGGCACATCCCCTGAGAGGCAAGTTCCTTTCCAGAACCTATAAGAGGAGGATCCACTTCAAAGGGAGCACACTCTATATTAGAAGTCAACTCCTTAAGATGCTAAATGGTCCACTTCCTCATTTGCTCTTCCCTTCTGCGTTCTCAGAGTTTGATTTTTGCCTCCTTGAGCTAAAGCCTGAAATTCAATTCTGTGATAATTAAATCCTTGGACTGTGAAAATTTGGCCCTTTTCTGGGTTGCCATCATTTATTTCATCTATAGCAAAGCTCTTGAGTCTGACTTTTTTAGAATCCTGTAATTTTAACTTTCTTGTAAGATTATTGTAGGGATTAAAAGAGATAACATGGACAAAGCTGCCCAATACATTGCATAGCAGAGAGGATGTGTTTTATAAATGCAAATTACCATCCCCTTTTATTCTGACAGTATCCCTGCTCTTTTCCATAATCATCTTCATTGAAATATGCATCTTGCAAGTCACTCAGTATATTTCAGTTTCCTAAGCATATAATAGATACTTAAATCCATGGAGATATATAATAAATTAACCATGGCTTTCATTTCCCTTATTAAAATAAATTTATAAGAAAAATGCTCAGTTTGGATTCTCCCATATCAAAATAAATAAATACAAAATGAAAGAATCACTGAGGTTGAGAAAATTCATATAAAGGCAATTAAAATAATATCCTGAGAAACCTATACCCCTTATAAGTGATTGTTTTAAAACTAAATTACTTATTCTGGTGTTTCTAATTACTCTCTTTTTCAGTGTTCCCATCATTTTCATTTAATGGATTAAGTTTCTCTTAAGCAATATGGCAAAAATATTCTGAAAATTTTCCTAGCTTTAAAAATAATTATATAATTAATTCAATTTGACAGAAATACTCATTTCTTTAAAAAATCATTGTTGAAAGTGTGTGCTAGTGATAAAAATATGGAATTATATAATACAATGGCAACATAGTTTCTTTATGGTATTTGGATTACATTGGTAGAACTTCCTTTTACTTTCCACCTTGTTCTTTATCTTTTTATTATAATATTTAATTTCACATGCAATCAAAATCTGTACTTGATCTAGTTTTACTTTCTATTCTGTTTCAGTATCAAATTATATCTAAGTATGTACTGTGAAATTTTCATTCTTCTTAATGTCATATTTGGTTGGCCATGAATGTTCTTCAGTGGTGCAAATTCCCAGGGCCAAATTCTAAAGGATCGATAATAGTTCATCAGATGCTTGCAATTGTCAAGGAGTTTTAAGCAATTAGTGAGTTTCAGTGTTAAAAATGAAAACATGTTGAGATCTATTTTTTAGGTATATTATTTTTAGACAAAACAGACTTTTGTGAAGAGGTAATTATTTCTTAAATTTTGCTGCATGTAGAAAGATAAAAACCATCACTCTGTTTTGCAGTATGTTCTGAAGATAATAAAATTACATTTCATGTAATTACATTTCATGTAATTTTATGTAATAAATTTTAATATATGGTAGGTTGAAGTCATTTCATTGTACTTGTGCTTCTGGACATCCCCTTGTATAAATGTATATGTGTATAAATTTTTATTATTATTGTAAAAATGAAGGAAGCATCCACAATCAAGCTTGGCATGTGTTACTTTACAGTCCTCTATGTGTGCTTTGGAAAGTACAGGTGGCTCATTTAGAAGCAGCCATATTTCCTGCTGAGTGGCTCCCTATAAATGGGTGCCCTGTACTACTATCCTGCTTTCACAGAAGCCCTGCAGAAGTAACCAAAAGACTCCAGCTCACTGAACTCCTCCTCTGAGTACCATTTAAAAATGATGCTTGTCCATTCTGTTCTCCTTAATTTCTCATTTATGTAGTATTAAGATATCCAGTGAAATTCAGCCCTGAGGATCAGGACCATGTCTTTACATTTAAATACCATATGATATATGGTGTCATGTAAAAATACCATCTACTAAGTGTTCAATGATATGTGTTGAATTGATGAGTGAATGTCCCTCTGAATTAGAATATGTTGACCTTTGTGGTTATATGGTGATTTTTTCCGTATACAGGTTGTGAGCTCCTGGTGGGCAAGGACTAGAGTTAATTAATTTTGCATCTTCAGTACCCTGCAAAATATCTAGAGCAGATAAGCATTTTATAAATATATACTAAGTGATTTAATTAATAAATGAATAATTTAGCTAAAAGGATAAGGTACTCTAGATATGCATTCCCAACCAGATATCCATTAATATATTAGATCAAAAAAGAATAGAAAATGTTTTATTAGGAAATTATACCCTCAAATATATTTCATGAAAAAAAGAAATATTGCTAGATTAAGCTACTATATATAATATACTAGCTTCACCATCAGGTAGAAATCATAATTAAAAGGACATTTTAGGAGAATAATATTAAAAGCTTAATACTTAACACTCAGAGTAATAGTTTTCTACATCAACATTTTTATTTTAAATTGAAATAAGATGCAGAAGTCATGTATAATGTGAAAATATTTAGCAGTAAAGCCTGACCAATACTAATATTAATCAGATAACTGTAGGGTAAAGCCTGACCTATACTAGTATTAATCAGATAACTGTAGGCTAATTCTGTATCATAAAAGGAGCAATGGTTATAAAAACCTATGGAGACTCCTTTTAAAAAAATATTAAAAAGGGAAAAGAACCTTCTGTGCTTTCCCTGATTATTATCACCAATATACAGAGAAATGGGTACATATCCACCTACATAATGGGGTAAAATAAAAAATAGAAAAGCTAACAGAAAATAAGTGTCAGGGACAACAGAGAATACAAATATGTTAGAAATAAGAGTGAATGTATTTGTTATGATTAAATGTCAATATTGATTCATGTTTTACTTATTTCTATTACTTGTTTACTTAGTATACTGTGTTGCTATTTATGTTTGATCTCTGTTTTGGACTATAACATTCATATAGACCAAGATTTTCTTGTTCTATGCCCCTAAATGTTCAGTGCACACTTGTTTTTAATTACTGTATAGAAGTTGTAAGTAAGGAACTTCATTACTTCTCCAGATTAGGACCATAGATTCATAATGAGACAACACTAACATTTATGACTTGACACTACGGGTGTTTCTCTTGTATCTACTCCATCTCTTGCATGAGTGCTGTTCTTTACCTCCTTGTTCTTTCCTCGCTGGAGACAACCCATCTTTCATCTACTGGCCTTCCACCTCCTTTCATCTCTGTTGAGAGAGATGCACTATCATATATTTCCAGAGAATATATTAATATATTTTCATGCTTCATAAAAACCCTCAATCTTATCTTTCATCTATTACTTCAGTCTGACCTTCAACATTAAATAAATATCATTGTAGTATTCCTGCCTATGTGTTTTTCCACTCCAGTCTATGCTCCATGTTACTACTAATTATCTCTCTAAAATACAAATGCATTTGTGTCACTTCCTTGTGTAAACAGTTATTGCTGTTTTTTTTCCCATTACATATTCAGTAATGCCTAATCACCCTTCTAGATGGATCACATGGTACCTTTTCTACAAAGCTTTGTCCTCTTCCTTCAACTACTCCTAGCTTCCCTTCGTGTCTCTCTAGGTTGTCACACAAATGAATACATAGCATTTATCATACTGTTTTTCTCAATATTTATTTTCTAATCTATGTAAACAGGTAGACTGTGGATGATAGGGGCTCTGTTTCATTCAACTGCACTCACACTGCCCAAAAAAGTTCCTGGATTAGAAGTGATAATAAATATGTTTTGAAAAGAGAGTCACCGCACTGATTATAAATTCTTACCACAGTGTACAGATTAAAACAATATTCACTAATGAGATGCATTTAAAAGCGGATTCAGATTAATTGAAATAGGCTCAGTCCATTCATTTCCAGTCAATCCACTTAGATTCTTGATCCTGATCTTACTTCAAGTTCCTTGATTCTCAAATTCTCTGACATTTAAACATCCTCAGTGCTGATGATCCAGGATGTTTAATATTTAAAATCAGTGGCAAGCTGAATAATTGGACTTCTTTTATGAAAATTTTCAAAACATATTAAGAATTTGGATTACTGGGTATCACTGCAGAAGATCTGAGTTCATCAAACATTAAAGATTAGATTTATATATTATATTTAGAATTATAAAATATTTCATGATTGACTCCTGTAATTCTTATCTGTGATTAGCTTGCTTTATGTTACTCATGACTCATTTGACAGTCAGAAAAATAGGTGATTATTTTGGTTATATCATTTTTATTCAGGGCTTTACATTTTTTGACGTTTTACCCTGGAGCTCATAAGTTCACTTTTCTGTTTAAATATCATCACCATCCTATTGAATATTGCTATTTTTGGAAAGAAAAAAGAGTGTATTTCCCTAAGATTGCTCACATATTCACAGAATAGCAATAACAAAGCTTAATATAATTGTACAACTGGTGGGGGAAATAAGTTAAATAAAAAGTAGCTGACAAATCAACTTGAAACCATTAACAGTTCTAGCTAAAAAAAAGTAGACGTATATTAATAAATCATAATTTAAAAATCAAACCCATGTATACTTCACCCAGATTATATTTCATGAGTAAGAGTTACATTTTTTAAAAAAATGGATAATTCAAGCATTTCAGGAAATACACTATTATTGAAATTCTCAAGCGCATAACAAAATAAGCTTAAGCAGTGGCCTCTTCTTGAACTCCTTTTCTTTCTGGATGACTGCAAATAAATAGTTAAATAAAATTGAGTATTTAAATTTCCTATGTACCTTCCCTTTTTACTGAATGTTTGTATGAAAATACATCCTTTTTTTTGAGAATGTCAGTGTTTCTCAGATTACTGAGGAAATTTTTACCGAAAGGTACATTTTCCAAAATGAAGTAAATAAGTCTTAGGTAAAGTTATGAAATAATGAGTCTCTATAAAAATTTAAAGTTTTTTCAGTTGCTTATGACAGAAGGTATGAGAGATTCATAAGTGGCAAGTATTCTTCTTCAATTATGTTTCAAAGCTTGTCTGAACATGAACCCACATTCTCAAGAGTTGCTTAGCTAGAGTCTAGGAAACTCACATCATTTCAGTTCCCTTTGTTCAGCCTACATGGATTTCATTTGAGCAGGGTTTTTTTTTCTTTTGTACACAATGGCTTTATTTGGAAGATAACAAATAGTCCAACTACTTGAAAGTTTAAACAAGTGTCTTGTAACACTAACAATTTGCAAGATTTTGAAGAGATATCAAACTTAATCTTTAAAAACCTTAAAACTGGGAAATTATTGCAAAGGACATGGAGTGGTAATTTTCACCAACCTGATGTTTGAAGCTTATTTTTAATAGAAAATTTTGTTCATAGCACCTTTGCTGCTTTTATGACTACAGATTACCAATTAGACTCAAGCATCAATTTTAACTCAATGTTTTGACACAAATAACTAGCTTTAATCTTTTTAGAGGGACTACAGAATAAAAAAGTTACAGTTACTATATTTGTACACTGTTTACTTACAAATTAATGTCCTCAAGATAAATAAATTTAGGATATCTTCTGTATGTTTTCAAAGTTATTTCTCTTGAGCAGTCAGAAGACTAACCATTCTAAGACACATTACATTCTAAGTAAGGCAGGGATATCTCTTCCTTGGAGGGATATCTCTAGAGATGTGGTTATAATTTCTTAACCAAATATATTTGAATTTTTATGAGCAATAGACACCTCTCCTGAAGCAAACACCAAGCAACATCACAGTATTTTATATCATCATTTCAGAATTTTGATATTGCACATCAATTAAACTTATTTATCAATATTTAATAACTGTTGAATATTTTAGAATTAAAAAATGATAGTATATTACTTATTAACCATGGCAAAAAAAACTCAATTGAAATGAATCCTGTTAAATTTATGGACAAAGAGACAGCAGAGCTAAGTTTGCTTTCCTAGTATATGTGGACAGAGCAAAAGCCCGGGAGTTAAGTACTGAATCTAAGTCTAATGTATTATGATATCTTGAGAGATGCTTTGATTCCATGGTGCCAACTTGCCTTGGGTAATTTGTGCAGGCAGGTCAATTTTGTCATGCAGCAAACAAAAAAAAATAAAAAGTAAAGTTTCTAGAGAACCGACTCCAAACCTTTCAAAAGGTTGACCAATATAACCTTCAGTATTTCCTCCAGGTATAAATGTCTATGATTCCAGCTCTAGCTATGCATTTCCATGAAATTATTAAATCATAGCAGAAGCTTAGAAAGAAAAATATGTTCTTCAGTAGACTGAAAAACTGGACACCTGAATTCTGGAATGGCCAAATACTTTTTTTTTAACTTTCTTACAGGAAAGAGGAATGTATTTCCTGTAATAGCATTGGATGAACGTAGAAACTTCAGGTATTTAGAAATTAAGCATAGAACTTCTTTTCAAGCAATAAATTTCATGATTCAATCAAAAGTCTTAAATGATTTTTTGTAAAAATAATAGAAAGCATCATAAAAAATAACAGACAGTTGTTAATATAAAGACTAAGTACTAGATCATAAAGAACTTTGCTGTACTTGTATGCATTACAAGATGTGGGTAGGAACAACAGGAAGTTCTGGGGAAGATTGTTGAATAGGAAGTTCCAGTGCTCACTCATCCTTGAAAAACAGCTAGTGGACAGACAGAAGCTGCCTGAAACAAGTGCTCTGGGGCTCTGGAGGCTATGGGAGCCCTGTACAGCAACAAGGGAAGAGCAGGACAAAGAGGCAGAGAAACTGCAATAAAGAATGGAGTAAATCACTCTGTGGCAACTATTGACTCCTATCCTCCACTCATTTTTTTTATCCTCCACTCTTGAAGTGAGCTGCCTCAGGTCCAGTCCTTGGTTGGCTGCTTTGGATGGGGAGACATGTGGAAGCCCTCTCCCCCAAGAGTGAGTAGGAGTACAGCTGATTACTGATTATGGCTTTTCATCAGTGAATTTAAATCTCTGGATACTGGCTCTGAACTGATGTTTTAGCCCACCCTGAACAGGGATTGCTACAGCCATTGTTTCAACCACACCCCAAGTGGATGAAGGCAGTGCCCATTTAAAGATGCAGGCTCTTCTTAAGGCTGTGGGGAACAGTTTACTGAAGAGCACCATTTTCTGGAAAGGCCAGGAAAGGACACACTTTGGGAGCCATTGAAAAGCTTCTTAATGACTTTCCTGACTCTCACCCCAAGGCTATTTGGAAATTGTCTCTGCCACCTTTGTGGGTCCCTAGTCCTGTTTGGCTGAGAAATGCTGATTTGGGAAAGTCCTCTCTGGGGTGATCCTCCTCCCAGAATTTGCCCTCCAGGCAAAATATAGCTAGAGACAAGGTAAGGAGAGTAAAAAAGTAAAGAGGCAAAACAGAAACAAACAGAATGGATCACAATTCCCTAGAAGTAAGAGAGGAAAGAAAGCTTTCTCTTGGGAGGGAGGACAGGGATGAAACTATTGCACAGACAGTACAATCTTAAAAATTGTACTGCATTCCCAGGATAAGAATCAGATGAAGAAGAGTTGAAAAATTCTGATCAATTAAACATGAGCAGATCTAGAATAAGTTGAACCAAGTATCAAAAAAAGAGCCTTAACACAAAGTCAATCAAGAATAAAACCCAATGAAAGAGAGTAAAATGACTAATCAAGATAATCAGATACCTAGACAGCAGAAAAAATTACAAGCCACATTAAGAAACAAGAATATATGACCCTACTGATTGCATATGTAGAATGGAATGATTTCTAAATGTTGGGTTAGTTAATTTTTTTTAATTAATAAAAAAATAAAAATAAAAAAAGAATATATGACCCAATCAAATAAACAAAGTAAAACATCAGAGAAGACACATATTTGGAACAATTCATCAAATATATTCAAACAAATCTAAATAAATTCAAGGAGATGAAAGAAAATATGGCTAAACACATAATGAATATTAGAAGACACTGGATGAACATAAAGAAGAACTTTAAAATGTGAAAGGTAACCTAAAAGAACATATGGAAATGAAAAGCACAATAGAAATTAAAAACACACCA
This sequence comes from Tamandua tetradactyla, assembly GCF_023851605.1. Taxonomy (NCBI): domain Eukaryota; kingdom Metazoa; phylum Chordata; class Mammalia; order Pilosa; family Myrmecophagidae; genus Tamandua; species Tamandua tetradactyla. The sequence continues at coordinate 525,862 of NW_027518261.1, forward strand.
GAAGCATACAAGAGCAGATGTGAACAGTCAGAAAAAAGAATCAGTTAGCTGATTCATATTCATTGTCATAGAGGATATGACGATTGAAATCTTAAAGACAGAGGAACAGATGGAAAAAAGAAGGGAGAAAATTGAACAAAGTCTCAGGGAATTGAATGTCAACATGAAGCACAGAAACATACACATCATGGATGTCCCAAAAAGAAGAGAGAAGGGAAAATGGTAGAAAGAACATTTGAGGAAATAATGGCCCCAAATTTCCCAACTCATATGAAAGACATAAGAATTCAAGTCCAATATGTACAGTGCACTCCAAACAGTATAAGCCCACATAGACCCACTCTAAGGCACATACTAATCAGAGTGTCAATTGCCTAAGGTAAAGAGAGAATTCAAAAAGCAGCAAGAGAAAAGTGATTCATCACATACAAGGGAACAGCAATAAGATTAAGGACTGATTTCTCATCAGAAACCATGGAAGTGAGAAAAAAGCAGTATGATATATTTGAGGTACTGAAAGAGAAAAACTGGCAGCCAAGAGTTATCTGGCCAAACTGCCTTTCAAAAATGACAGATTAAGGTATTCACAAATAAACAGAAACTGAGAGAATTCATCAAAAAGAGACCTACCCTACAAGAAATACTAAAGGGAGTTACAAAGACTGAAAGGAAAAAACAGGAGACAAAAGCCTGAAGGAGAGTGTAGAAATGAAGATTATCAGTAAGGGTAACTAAAAGGATAAAATGATAGAAAAAATGAGATATGACATATAAAAACCAAATGATAAAATGGTTTCAGTAAATACTGCCTTTCTATAAATGATATTAAATCTTGATGGATTAAAATTCCTAATCAAAAGACACAGATTAGCAGAATGAATAAAAATAATGATCCATCTACATGATTCATACAATGGCCTCGCCTTATACCCAAAGAAACAAATGGGTTGAAAGTGAAAGCCTGGAAAAAGATATTCCAAGATTTTATCTCATTTACAGGAGACACACCTTTGGTTGATAGCAGATATAATGAGCCACAGCTGCAATCAGCTGAATGATGATCTAATAAATCAACCAGCTATGAAATATCCTTGCCACAATGGTCAGGCCAATGCTTGTCTGAACAGACAACTGGGCACATCACCTGGTTAAGTTGACAGCCAAACCTAACTATCACAGATGTAAAGAACTTGTACAAAGAAAACTATACAACATTGCTAAAAGAAATCAAAGAAAACCTAAATAAAAAGTGGGCATTCCTTATTCTTGGATTGGAAGACTAAATGTCATTGAGATGGCAATTCTACCCAAATCACTTTGCAAATTCAATGCAATCCCAGTCAAAATTCCAAGAGCCTACTTTGTAGAAATGGAAAAGACAATAATCAAATTTATTTGGACATCTCAGAGACCCAAAACAGCAACAAATATCTTGTAAAAGAAGAATGAAGTTGAAGAACTCACACTTCCTGACATAAGGCATACTACAAAGCTATTTTGGTCCAAACAGCATGCCATTCACATACATGTAGATATATTGACCATTGGGATTGACCTGCGAGTTCAGAAATAGACCCTCACATCTCTGGCCAGCTGTTATTTGAGAAGGTTCCCAAGTCCACTCAATTGGGACAGAATAGTCTCTTCAACAAATGGTGCTGTGAGAACTGGGTATCTTTACACAAAAGAATTAAAGAGAACCCCATCTCACCCCTTATACAAAAATTAACTCCACAGGGATTAAAGACCTAAATTTCAAGTCCTAGAAGAAAATAGGAAAGCATTTTAAGATCTTGTGGTAGGCAATAGTTTCTTAGACTTTACATCCAAAGCACAAGTAACAAAATAAAAAACAGATACAAGAACCTTCTCAAATTTAAAAAATTTCATGCTTCAAAGGACTTTGTCAAGAAAACAAAAATGCAGCTTTTCAAATGAGAGGGAATATTTGGAATCCACATATCCTGTAAGAGTTTCATGTCAAGGATATATATAGAAACCCTACAACTCAACCATTAAAAAAAATAATTTTAAAATGGGCAAAATACTTGAATAGACATGCTTCCAAAAAGGAAAGCAAAAATGGCCAATAAAGCACATGATAAGATGTTCCATAGCACTAGCTTCGGGAAATGCAAATCAAAACCACAATGAAATATCATTTCACAACCACTAGATGGCTACCATTTAACAAAAAAGAGAAAATTATAAGGGTTGAAAGGATATGAAGAAATAGGAATGCTCATTGATTGCAGGTGGAAATATAAAATGGTGCAGCCTCTGTGTAAGACAGTTTGTTAGTTCCTCAGGAAGCTACATATAGAATTGCCAAATGATCTGGCAATCCCTTTAGTAAGTATATACACAGAATAATTGGAAGCAGGGACTCAAATAGATATTTGCACACTGATGTTCATAGCAGCTTTATTCACAATTGCCAAAAATGGAAGCAACCCAAGTGCCCATCAACCAGTGAATGGATAACAAACTGTGGCATATACATACATATGATGGAATAATATTCAGCCCTAAGAGGAAAATAAGTCCTGATGCATGCAACAACACAGATGAACTTTGAGGAAATTATGTTGAATGAGATAAGCCAGACACAGGAGGACAAATATTGTTCAATCTTGCTGATATGAACTAATTATAAGTAAACTCATATTAGTTAGAATCTAGGTTACCAGGAGATAGAGTGGGGAGCAGAGTAGAGAATGGGGAGCATCTTCTTAATTTTTGCAGAATTTCTAATTAGGTTGATTGTAAATGGATGGTGAGGATGATAGCACATTATTGTGAGTGTAATTGACAACACTGAATTATGCATGTAAATGTGGTTGAAAGGGGAAGTTTTGGGTCATGTATGTTACTAGAAAAAGTTAGAGGATAAAATATGGGACTTACAACACAATGAACCATGTTGTAGATGATGACTGGTTAATAGTACAAGTATAAGAATGTTCTTTCATGAATCAAAACAAATTTACATCACTGTTACAAAGTGTTAATAATAGAGTGGTATATGGGACAAAATATACCTAATGAAAACTATAGACTATACTTAGTTTATATTCTCTAATTAATTGTAACAAATGTATCAAACAAATGAAAAGTGTCAACATTAGGGTGTATATGAGAGTGTTATGTTTTTGTATGATCTTTATTTAACCTACAAGTTCTTTAATTAAACTAATAATAACAATAATTTAAAAACATTATGTGAAGTGAAAGAAACCAGACACAAAGCTCTACATATGGTATTATTCCATTTGTATAAATATAAATATAAATAAATCTATAGAGACAGAATTAGATTAATGGTTATGTAAGGCTGGGGAAGGATAGAGGGTTTGAAAGGTGATTGCTAAGTTTGGGGTTTTTCTTTTTGGAGTAATGAAAATGTTCTGAAAATTGATTGTTGTAATGAATGCCCAACTCTGTGATAGCATTAAAAGTCATTGATTGCAACTTCAGATTGTAAGACAGTGGATATATCTCAGTAAATGCTTTAAAAAAACACAAAGTTAAAAAGAAATAAAAACAGTAATTGGATTGAATATTTAGAAAAGTAATAAAACAGAGATGTTTGTAAAATATTCATCCCGGGTAAAGTTTACTTGACTTTTTAATTGAAAAATCATCATTGGTTTCCTTATTTGTTTTTTTTTTCATACTTGTTCCTGCCTAGTTCCAAAAAAGGCTTTAATGCAAATTTCAGAACAGGGGAAAACCTTTGTTCACACCAATTTTAAAATGGGTTATTTTTGGATGTTAGGACTTTGGTAATTTATTCAGTTGACATCTTTAAAGGTCATACTCTCTGAACATAGGAGGATCTTCTGAATGACATTTTAAGAATTAATATCAATAAATTACCTGTAGTACTTATGAGACATTTCCTAAGTCACAGAGGAAAATCGCTGCCTTTACTTTACGAACATAGGCATAAACATCAAAAGAAGAAACCCTAAAATCTAATACATGCTGTGTAACAACCTACAGTCAGGAAGTAATTTATTTTAAAAATGAAAGGTTTTGGAGAAGTTACCGAGACCATTTCTGGGTCCAGCTCTCATGATTCCTGACAGATATTTGTGTCTCACAGCTTAGTTTAAAAGCTTTAAATGAAATGGGCCAAATTATTCCCATTCTGAGTCTGAATATAGTCCTTTTCAGCAGTTGACAAGTCTAAATGATGCCAGGCATTCATGAAATTTTAAATATTGCTAAATTACGTAGTTCTTTTAATTGCATGTACACCAATTTCAACAATCTAATCCAGTATTTTAAACATTTTTGATTTCAAAATATTCATTCAATAAGCATTTTTATAAACCATAAAAATCTAGATTTCTAGTGCCCCCTGAGAAATCAGAAGCTCAGATCACACCAGCAGGACAACATGTCATGACTGCTCATTGACTCAGCCTTCCCCAATCCTTCAATCCCTTTTGTCATATGCATGCATCTTTCTTCACTGGTAAGATCTGCATCGCACCACTAGTATTTGAGCCTATCACCTTAGTATAGATTTTTTTAAATTCATTCAGAGTTATGTTACAATTGTATAAAGAATAATCATAAACTTTTTACCCTTTTTGTTTATATTTTACATACCTGGATTTCATTTGTCTAATGGATATTCCCAATTTTGTACCCCACTGGCAAGCGATGCTCAGCCTCAGCATATTTTATTTGAATTCAAAGTAATATCCTAGAAACATTATTTATTGCCATTAGTGGAGCCTGCTCAAAGCATGACCTATGAAAAGCCCCACTTCCTGACACCCTCCCCCTCTTCTATTTCCCCCCTCTTCCTGACACTTTCTATGGTTTTGTTTTCTAAAGCACGACTTAGAGTCTATCACTTCCAAACACAAGAACCAAGTAAAGTAACAAAAACTTCCATTTGTTTTCCTTGTGTGAAAAGAAGACAGGGCTAAATGATCTGTGATGCCTTTTATGATGCTAACAGTCATGCTTTTTGTTATATATTAATATAATAATTGAATACATCACAATCTTCCCACTTATCTTTACACTATGCAGGCAGGACATAGCCAAATATTTGGATTATCCTTGGACCTATACGGGATTGGGACCATTAAATTTTCCTTTATTCCTTCCTCTTCTTTGTGGCAGTTTAAAATTTCCTTTTCTCTATATTCTAGACATCTTGAATTACAATTTTTTGTATTTCATAAATGAATCAGAGTTTTCATAAACTCACTAATGGTAAGCCTAATGCTGCTACTTTAGAGAAGAAAACTTTGCTTAGCATCTAAGTGTAAATTATCAAATTTGTATACTTTCCTTTCCTCCATACAAAGAGCTATAGAATTCAATCTCAATTTTATAGACATCTCCTGGGTAAAATTGTATTGTGAATTAAGTATATTTTTCCTAAGTGGAAGGTATCTTAAAATGTGAGTTTTGATAGACAGACTTAAAAAAAAGTGCAAATGTAGCACATTCTTTTTTTTTCTTTTTTAAGAAATGGAAGAGGTGAAAGTTGGTGGATATAACAGTAAATAGACCACATGATATTTCAAGTTTCCAATTCTAGTTTTTAAAATACTCAACATTTGCATCATGAAGAGAGAAATATGTTATTGTGAGATTGTCTTCACAGAAGGTCTTAAAATATGGTTTCACATAAGAGCAATATACAGCTCTCAGCATGACAGAAGCTGAATCTTGATTTCTGCCATATACGTACTTGAGTTTAAGAGCTTAGTTTGATGAAGTCATTATAATGATTCACTTATGGAATTTCTATTTTGCATGGAGTTGCTAGAGATCCTGATAATTGTGTGTCATAAGGTATGTGACAGGTGGTAATTCATAAGTCCTCAGTCTTTTGCGGGGAGGAACAACTTTTTAATTCCCCATGAAGATCTTAGAGTTTGGAAGAAGTGGGCATGAAGATTGGTGGTTTTTGAAAATGGTTGGTAAAGTCCCTGAAAAGATCCCTGGTGGCACAAATGTGTGTAACCTTCCCTCCTGCATGCCCCAGGTGGTGAAAGAACAGATTTGGAGGCAAAGTCTTGCAGTTCAGTCAGGTAAAGCTTTGCAACTTACTGTACACATCTAGTATTCTGACTGGAGATATGGATTATAGCTGGCTTCACTGGTGACCATTCAGAAGTTTGTGAAAAAAGACTTTCCTTAATAATATTAATGGAGAGGAACAAATAAGGTTCTCCAGCTTTATTTCATCTTTATTTTAGAGCTAGCATGTATTCTAACTTTACTTCTCTTGCTGTTCCTTTCTTTCTTGTAGGTTCTGATCTAGTAAAATGTGAAGATCCAGGAATTCCTAACTATGGCTATAAGATCCGAGATGAGGGCCGCTTCACTGACCGTGTAGTTCTGTACAGCTGTAATCCAGGCTATGCCATGCATGGCAGCAGCACTCTCACCTGCCTGAGTGGAGACAGAAGAGTATGGGATAAACCACTGCCTTCTTGCATAGGTGAGTTTGAAAGCAAGCTCAGATAACTGTGTGAAAGCTTGACCTAGGAGCACTTGTACCATATTGACTTGACTTAAAATTTTGTAAGAGGGAAGGATATTTTTAATGCTTTCTTTCTAGTTTGTGTGCATGTGTGGGTTTGTATTCCTAAAACTGTGTGTGTGCGTGTGTGTGTTTAAACTCTTCCCTTGAGTATGAAAGATTTCTTATTTATTTAGGATATAGGCTCAGATATATTATTGGGATTATAACATGAGTGTCTCATTGTTTTATTTTTCTGGCTATAATTATACAGAAAATAATTCCTGCCAGGATAATGGTTGGGAAGAAATAAAGAAGGAAAAAGATAAAGATAGATTTATTATGATCTCTTTTTCTCTGTATATATTACTGAAATGATCGTTTGGGTTTCTAAGGAAGTTAAATAGAAACTTGTAATATGTGGAGTATATTCCCCATGTTTCCATGTACATTACAGTGGAATGCAGTGGTTGGATTCATGCTGCCACTTCAGGGTGCATCTTGTCTCCTGGCTATCCAGCTTCCTATGGCAACAATCTTCACTGCACTTGGATCATAGCGGCAGACCCAGGAAAGACCATCAGGTATTCCTTTTATTTTGGTTTCAGTGATTTGAGAATCTAGGAGTGTCTTCTGTTCTGGTGGTAGAGCTAATACTACATGCATTATCCATGATGGGATGTAAATTTCTGACCTACAGAAGAAAACCTAAGGTATGAGTACATTTTCCTTTGGCTCACTTTCTTACTCTGATACTCCTTTGAAAACTGTTAAGCCATATATGATAAAGATAAAATGAAAGTCTATGTTATGGATTTAATTGTATCCCCAAAAGAGTGAAGTCCAAGTCCTCACCCCAGGGTCCTGTGAATGCAAACTATTTGTCAACAGCATCTTTGAAGATGTTATTTAAAGTAGAGTCACAGTGAATTAGCATGGGTCCTAAACCAACGTGACTGGTGTCCTTATAAGAAAATGAAATTTGGACACAATAGGAGTAAGACAGAGGCAGAGAGAGAGAGAGATAGAGAGAGAGAGAGAGACATCCATGTGACAGGCAGATGGATTATGCCACAAGCTGAAGAACTTCATGGATTACTGGTGTCCACTAGAAGCCAGAGGATAGTCAGCAATGCATTCTCCACTAAGGGAACCTTCATTTTAGACTTTTGATTTCCAGAACCATGAGATAAAGCACTTATGTAGCTTAAGCTGACTAGTTTGTGGTATTTTGTTACAGCAACCCTGGAAAACTGAGATAGTATATCAATTAGCTTTTATAGCATGACAAACTATCCTCCAAACTTAGTGGTTCTGAACAACTGTTTATCTTCTCTGGACTTTATGGGTTGTCTAGGCAGTGTTTTCCTGATCTGGGCTAACTTGGCTGGGACTTGGAGGTCTAGGATGGTCACACTCAGTTATCTGGGCTTCAGCTGAGACACTGGGAAAAGTGGAACCTCTCTGCCCCAGGATTCTCTTCCTTTATGGGCTAGTCTTAATCACATGAGGAAAGGGTTCCTAGCAGGAAAGGCACAAACATTTCCAACATCTGCTTGCATTACATTTGCTAACAGGCTATTTGGAAAGCTTGGTCAAGATAAGATTCAAGAAATAGACTCCACCACTTAATGGGAAGACATGCAAAGTCATATCACAAACAGGGATGTGAGGAAATTGTAGTCATTTCACAGTATCCAGAGTAAGTTTGAGATATATCAAAATTATTACAGTGTAAAGTTACAAATTTAAAGGAAAATGATTTTAAAATGCAGGAAATGTGCAACCATTTCAGCAAAAATTTTGTTCTATTTCAATTGAGCACTATTGCCATAAACACCAATGTGCAAATGTCCATGCATGGCCCCACTCTCAGCTCCTCCAAGTATAGACCTAACTAGAGGATTTCAGTATCCTATGGCAACCCCACACCTAACCTCCTGTGGAACTATCACACTGTCCTGCAGAGGGGCTTCACCACTCTGCTTCCCTACCAACAGTGACTAGGCACATCTCTCTCTCCACATTCTCTCCAGTGCTTGTATCTCTCTGCTCATTTTTAGACAGTTTTATTCACACATCATTCAATCCAATCTAGTTAACAATCAATATTTTAATTGAGAGCTTTACAGTACCGTGGTGAGATGGTGTTTTTTTTGTTTTTTTTTTTAGTATGCTATATGGTAGGGTCACATTTCATTATTTTTCCATGAGAGTGTCTCATTATTGCAGCACCATTTGTTGAATTTTTGTATGGAAATTCAACATTTTTGTTCATTTTGCTTGTTTGTTTTCTGGGAAGTGCATGGATATGGTGAGATTTTTAAACCAATGTAAGTAAATCAAAAGTAAGCAAACAAAAGTAAAATAATATCCTTAAAACAAGTTTTCTGTGTTCTAATCTGAATGCTGTATCAAAAAGACACAGTCCATGAAGTAAAGAGTTATTTCAAAATAAGTTTTCTTAATCATAGTTCTTGATGAACTGGAAGAGAACACTTATTACTCAATATGTTTTAAAATCCCTATCTCCTTCAGCTGGCATTCTTCTTTAATTGTGGCTGTTCTTAAATCTCTCTACAAAATTTAATTTTAAATCTCCTTCCCCCACCCCCTGCCACCAGCCTCAGTCCACGTCTCTGATCTTAAACTCCTCCGTCAGGCTATTGTGCCCCACCAAAAAGTAAAATCTGGACAAGTCAGATCCTTCTAAAATATTTGAAGCTGAAAACAATTGGGAAGCCAAATCCAGAATCTAACAGCATGTTGATTAAAATAATTATGTGCAATGTAATATCAAGTGGGATTTATCCCAGGTATGTAAAGGTGGTTCAATATAAGAAAATCAGTTAATGTAAAACTATAAAACAATGGGGGTAAACCATACATAATCATTTCAGCAGCTTTTGGCAAAGTCCAGTACCCTTGGGAAAAAAATACTCACATAGCTAAGAATGAAATGAAACTTCAACATGTAGAGGGCATGTATGAAAACTAGCTAACATTATGTTAATAGATGAAAAAATTAAAGTTTTCTCCTGAGATCAGGAACAAGAAAAGAATACCTGCTGTCAACACTGCTATTCAACGTTGTACTGGAAGTTCTAGCCAGAGCATTTAGGCAAGAAGATGAAATAAAGGACATTCAAATTAGAAAGAATGAAGTAAAGCTCCCTATTTGCAGATGACATAGTCCAAACAAATATTTGCAAACTGTATTTTTCTCAGTTGCCAATAAGTGAAAGCCAAAAAGTGAAAGTTGCCCAATTGTTCATGAATGGAAAAATGGGTAACAGAATGCGGTATATGTATAAATAAATGGAATATTGTCCAGCCATAAGGAATGAAGTTTGGTACTAGAGCATGAATAAACTTGAAGACATCATGTTGAGTGGAATGAGCCAGACACAAAAGGACAAAAGTTGAATATATGATCTCACTGATATGGAATAATTAGAATATGCAAATCATAGTAATTTGAATAAAAGTTTACCAGGGGTAGGATGAGGAATTGGGAGTTAATTAACTAATAGTTTCTTTTTGTGGTAGAAACGTTTTGGTAATGGATGATAGTGATGGTAGCATGAGAATATGAGTCTAATTAGCACCACTGAATTGCATAATTGAAAGTGATGAAAATGGGAAATGTAGGTTGTATATATGTTATCAAAATAAAGAGAAAAACAAACCCATAGAAATGTACAATACAAAGAATGAATCCTGATATGATTAATTATGGCCTATGCTTAATAACATAATTATTGTCTTACAGCAGTGACAACAGCACTTTTGCAAAATATTAATAATAGGGAAATCTGAGTGTGTTTGCGTGGGGTGTATGTGAACTCTATTTTCCGTATGATTTTTTTGGAAACCTGCAATGAATCTTTTAAAAACAAAAAAGAATAATATATACTCTTACCCTTTAAATTGTTCATTTATGTCACCATGTCAGATAGTGAATTCTATGTTCAAACCATGGTTGATTAATCATCTGACAAGGATGCTTTTAATATAATTCGCAGTAAGTTTCACTAAACCATGGTTCTCAATCAGAAGTATTCTATTCCCCAGGGATTATTTGATAATGTCTGGGTATAATTTTAATTGTCACAACTTGAGGGGTGGTGTGTGTGCAGCTGGCAAGTAGTGGGTGGAAAGTAGGGTTGCCTTAAATCTTCTAGAATGCACATGACAGCCTCTCACAAGAAAAAAAATCTGGTGTAAGAAGTATTAGTATTATCAAGGTTGAGAAAAGTTATGGTGCGCTTACTAGATCCTTTAAAGATTATAGAAAGTTTAGACTCTGGGAAGTGAATTTTTTTGTTATATTAAATTGGTATACTAATACATGTTTCCCATCTAATTTTGACTTATTCCATTGTTAAAGTTAACATTCACTTTCTATAACTTTTTTTCATTTGTGTTACTGCCGGTCTTTTTTCTAATGGTAAATGTTTCAATAATTATAAGGAATGAATTAAGCAGATTGATTTTTCCATTTGTTTTTTATTAATAGACTGCAACAGAAGTTGAAATAATAGAGAGTATTCAGCTAAGAAACATTATGTGTCATTCGATGCTTGGGCCCTCTAAATTTGGTTCTAATGTCAACTTTGTCGTTGGAAACAATGGAAGTAAGTGCGCTTTTCCCCCTCTTCTAATTTGACTTTCAGCAGTTCTTTTTTAAATACATGACTATTAATCCTGATAAGACTTCAGTTTATAGATCTATGTCTGGTTGCCAGTATTCTTAGTATTTGTTGCCAGTCTGTACATTGAGAAAATACTGAATTAACTCTAGGTTTGCCTTGAAATCAATACCACCAAAGAGTGGACACATAATCCTTATTGTGGTTGAGACCACCCTGTGTCTACCTCTGTTAAATATTATGATTGAGCATGAATAAAGTGGATTGTGAACCTGAAAGTGGAAGTTATTAATTGTCAGTGTTGTGGCTAATGAAAGCTGTAAGAGATACAGCATTTGTGTCAGTATTTGAATGAAAGTTACAGATTCTTTTGGCTCATTGAGGAAGAAGAAGCTGAGCTGTCCAGGCAGAGATTGCTCATCAGGAAGGTTTGGGAGGGGCACAAATGGGAGTATGTGGAGAGTGGTGAAGAGCCTTATGTGGCAGTAGTGCAGGGTCATACTGGGGGTGGACAGAGGCTCACACACAGCCGCTGGAGGCTGTGCTGTTCACTGCACTGTGGAGGATATGGAAGGTCAGATTTTGGAATTGTATTTAGTAATTAGTGGGGAGCCAATTAATGTTTTTGAGTAAAGGGTTGACAAAGTGGAAGGTTAGAATTTGTGACACTAACTGACCACGTTGTGAAATAGTGATTAAAGGGGAAACATAGGCGGAAAGACTAGGCTGACCCCTCCTGTACCGGGCTGGCCAGGCATGAAGCACACAGAGAAGGAGGCCTGCTGGGGTCTCCCAGCTCCCTGGGGACAGCGCTGGAACATGAAACCTGGCATGTTTATTGCCACAGTCCATGAGTGACTGTGTTCCCTTCTCTACCATTTAGTCAAGTAGAAGAAGTCATTCTTTGGAAGGAGAGGGCATATAGACAAAAAGACATGCCTCAGAGAGATCCCACAGAATAAGTTGTGAGAAAAGATGGATAGACCCTGCAGTTAGCTTCTTCCTTCCTTTGTTCCCTCCTTCCAGCTCTCCTTTTTTCTTTCTTCCCTCCCTCTCTCTAACTATACCTCTTTTTCCTCTTTAACTTTTGAAACTGATTTTATTAATAAAACTAATGAGAAAAATATGAAGTATTTTTTGTATTTTATAAAAATATACATTTTATATTCACTGAAGGCAGTGAATTTGATAATGAAGATAAGAGGTGAGTTAGAGAAGGCTCTTGAAAGGCATTTTAGGAGTGAATTGGATTATGTCAGTGGTGTGTTTGGTTAATTGGGGGTCCTCTGTCAAAGATGATGGACTGTTAAGAATTGATTGGAATAGTTGATCATGAGCTTCAGAAAATGGCTACCATATTCTGGGTCATTGTTGTATTGGAATGTCAAGTTGTGACATTTTATTATACCTGTTAGGGTAGAAAGAAGTACACAAATCAGTGTTCAAATTTGGAATAGTAATTGTCAAAATATTACATAAAAACATCTGTCTGTATGACTGCTAATTATTTCCTATTTGTTATCCATTTATTCAACAAATATGAAAGTGCCTGTTATCTGCTGGTATTGGATATATATATACCAAAATAGAAACTTTCCTGTACACATGGAACTTGCATTCTGGGGTTGTTAATAATTTCTGATTTGAGAATTTCTGCAAAAAATAAATAGTAATTGTAATTAAATTAGTGTGCAATAAGAACTGGTTGGGTTACATATGTATGTGTAGATAGAGGGATAATTTTATTTAATAGGCTAATGAGCCAAGATGATATATTGATAGTTTAAAGTTAGAGAGGTATCACAACCATTTTCCCCATTTCCTTTGGCAAAAATTTGATTACTGAAATGTACACTTTTTTTTCCTAATAGCAGAAAATAAATACATTTATTTTCTAATAAAACTAGGATAAATACAACTTAAAAATATTTTTGCTACTTTATCACTGGAAGAAAATGATAATTGCATTATAAAATTTTATTTAGGATGAAACCAGTTCACATTTTCATTCAGAAATCTTACTGCCTCAAATTGTAGAAGTTAGGTTTTCTTTTCTCTCTTTAATAAATATAATTTTTCAACACCTATTTCTTTAGGTGGAAAGAGTACAGTACTTACAGCTCTCATAGTTGGTCTTGGTGGAAAAGCAGTCACTACTAATAGGGGATCTTCTTTAAAGGGTTTTGTGAAAGATGGACAGAAGTAAGTGTTTACTTTCTACATGTATTTTCAATTCTTTAGTAAGAAGTAGCTCTTTTCAAAAGAAAATAGGAAATCAAGTTTGTGCACTGGTGGTTAGGCTGTGGATTAGAGGTAAAGTTGAAGCACGGCGTTCCTTTCTCTGTTTTTCACCTACTCTAGACACCCATTTCATGTAGGCATTAATAGAAATGAAGTAGCTTTCCAGCACAGGAACAGCAGTATCATGTCTTTTCATGCCTTTCTCTTGGCCCTCCTTGCCAGCATGAGCCACTGCTGCCTGCTTTTCTCTCTTCTCAGATAGCTTGGGTGAATTATTGGTGTGTAACTGTTCACATACTCATGGTTATTGCAGTCTTCCTGGAAAAGCTTGTGGCAGTAAATCTATATATGTTGATTTAAGAGAATATTTATAAGAATTGGATTTTCCTGCCCTTTGACTCAAACAAACAACAGCAAGACCACATCAGTTCAGTGGGGGCAAGAGCAGAGTTGACAACCAACCAAGGTATCCCCACACAGAATATCTGTCTCCAACTCTCTAAGAATTTCAGAAATATTCCACCCTCTTACTACTTTTATACCCTTTAACTAGGTGCTTACAGTAATGAGTTTGAGGACCACAATTGCAAGTCCGTCTGTGGCCTGTTCTGACTCTTGGTGAATGGTCATATAACCATTCTCTTTACTTTTACATTTATATTTATTTTTGTTATGGGTTATCCTCACATACCCTGTATTGATCATCTAGTTTGCATCATCATGGACTCATGGCCTTCTGACCACTAGCAGTTCTCTCTTCATTTTAGTACTACCCAATGTATTTTGAAGGGACTTTGTTTCTCATGACAGCTGGTTGTCCCAGACGCTGCTGTGTTAGCTGTCATAGTGAGACTGCTTCCACTGCACAGTGCTCTCAGGGGCCCAGGGCCCGGGATAGTCTGAACTTTGATGCTTAGCAGTTGTATCTTTTTTCCTCTTCTCTATGTTCCATCCATTTAGCTTCTTATTTTTTACTAAAAATGAAGGGGGACGAGTTGTGAATCAGGGTTAGGGGCTGTAAGCCAAGGTTTCATCTTGACTCAACAGAAATGGGAGTGGGAGAAGCATAGCAAATCATTTCCCCTGCTGAATGGCCTTGGAAAAGAACTACTTGATTACCAATTCCCCCACATATTTTTTTGTCTCTACTTATCTTATTTCGGCCCCATAACCTTGAGCAAGGTCTATTGATTCCGTTCCAATGCCCCAGGAAAATAATGTATGAAGTGAAGAGTTGTTTTAACACTTTGATGAGTTATTTCAACTCTTTTTCAACTCATTATACTTAATTATCTGTTTCTTTGTTGTTTTTTGTTTGTTTTGGGGGGCAAACAACCACCTGGTCTACCTCTCCTGGTAACATATTGATATTTCGAATAGACACTTCAGGAAGAAAATACTTTATATAGCATTAGATGCTTTATGTCTCAGTTAAAAACTTCTTTTTTTAATATGGGAGGTACCCAGACCAAAGCAGAAATTTCCTTGAAACTGAGACCTGTCCTCTGAATATTAAAAGAAGGAAAAGGGTCTCTCACAAATCACTGACTTTCAAGGACACAGCTGCCTTTAGAGGAGAAAATTAATGTTTAAAAACAGTTGATAACAGTTAAAAACTTTAACCTGAGCTCATTCTCCTCTTTATTGACCTTGCCTGAAAATATAGCTAAGAAACTTCTTCTCCAATCTATATATATTACCTATATCATCCTGTCATTAAAAACATTTGGTACCTATGAAATTCCCCTTGTTTTATAGTTTGATTCTATCATCACTTTTATACAGATTGACTCCCTTAGGATTTCAGTTCTGTTCTTACTCTGTCCTACGACTACTCCCTGCAGTATCCCACTCTGCCTGAAGGAGGCCTGCAGTCCTGCACAGGGCTGAAGTTGTCCTGAAGACTGCCCTCCTCCCCCGCATCCCACCTCATTTCAGACACTAGGGCACAGTGTCAGAGTCCAGGAGACCCATTTATGGCATCTGGGCTTTGGTCCAAACTTGGGCTTCCTTTCAGTTCTCCTTAGAAATACTTGACTAATATGATTTGGAGAATCCAGAAAACTTCCTTGGGCCTCAGCCCTCCACCAGTGCTTTAGCAGTGGGCAGTAAATGAATTCTAATATGCCTCCTCCCATGAAAACCTCTCTCAGTGACCCAAGGTCTCATGTTCATAAAGAATAGTCAGGTACTTGAACATTTTGCTTCATTCTTCCCTCACTCAGCTTTCCTAATACTGGCCTGATGGTGCTGGGATTTTTGCATCAAACTTACTTCTGACATTAGCCATGAAATAATGAGTGAGTTACAGAGGGATCTGCTGTATATTTCTGATTTATTTAGCCAAAGGTGCAGAACTCATACTGGCTGCCCACAGAAGGAGCAGATATATCATATTTTTACATGGATTTTCCTATTTCATTATTCCCATCCATGTGGGTTCTTGCCAGTTAACCTCTGTACAGTATTTCAATGTTGAGAATGAAGCCAAATTCTTACTGTGACACTGCATGTTTATTTCCATTCTGGAAGAACTGTTATTGTCAGTCTGTCTTTCCACTTAAAGATCTCCTGTATTTACAAACATTGGGTTCTATGGCTTTTGACTGAAATTTAACATTGGCAAAGGCTACGTCAGTATGGTGGGGGAAGGGGAGAGACAGAGTTATTGCTCAGCCCAGTTTTCCCTGCCTTGCACACATTTTTTGAGGAATTTGTTATGAGACTTTTTCATGAACCTTAATTTTCTAAAAACTTTCTTGCCTTATATTTAGTAAATTCATGTAGCAATAGGATATCAGTACCTCTGATGTTCTCACTATTAGAAAGATAGATCTCATGCAAGGAGTAGCTAAGAATTAAGGTAATAAAGTCACCATTTGGTAATTAAGCCCACTTGATTGTTTGATGACAGAGAGCAAATGGAGGTTGCTTTGTTTGTTAAATGTTTTCATGATTTTCACAAGGTACGTTTACTTAATACTAGATGTTCTAGTTTGCCAGCTGCCAGAATGCAACACACCAGAGATGGATTGGCTTTTAATAAAATGGGATTTATTTCATTAGTTCTTCAGAGGAAAGGCAGCTAGCTTTCAACTGAGGTTCTTTCTTATGTGGGAAGGTGCAGGGTGATCTCTGCTGGCCTTCTTTCCAGGCCTCTAGGTTCCAACAACTTTCCCTGGGTGATTCCTTTCTGCATCTCCAAAGGCCTGGGCTGAGCTGCAAGTCCTGAGATGAGGGATGCTGAACTGCTTGGGCTGTGCTACATTGATCTATCTCATTTAAGCACCAACCAATTAAATCAAACATCATTCATTACAGCAGGCACGCCTCCCAGCCAACTGCAGATGTAATCAGCAACAGATGAGATTCATGTACCATTGGCTCATGTCCACAGCAACAGAACTAGGTGCCTTCACCTGGCCAAGTTGATACCTGAATCTAACTACCACGCTAGATGATCATACTAGTTAGTGAAATACATTAAGTTTGGGGCCATTTTGTAGGCCAGCTTTACTTCCATTTTGTACTCTGGTTAGTGGTTCACAACCTTGACTGTTCATTAGAATCAACTTGGGAAGCTCTTTTTAAAAATATTTTTATTGAGAAATCTTTGCACACATACAGTCCATACATGCTGTACAATCAGTGGTTCATAATAGCATCACATAGTTGTGCATTCATCAACCATGATCGTTTTTAGAAATTTGCATCACTCCAGAAAATGAAATAAAAAAGAAAAAACTCAGGCATCCCATACCCCCTACACCTCCTTCTGATTGACCACCAGTATTTCAGTATACCCAATTTTCACCCTTTATTGCCCACCCATTATTTATTTATTTTTTATCCTTAATGTTTTTTTACTCATCTGTCCATACCTGGGATAAAAGGAGCACCAGATCAAAGTTTTCATAATCACATAGTCACATTGTAAAATTTACATCCTTACAGAAGAATTAAGGCTACTGAAACACAGCTCAACAGTTTCAGGTATGTCCCCCAGCCACTCCAATACACCATAAACTAAAAAAAGGGTACCTATATAATGCTTAAAAATAACCTCCAGGATAACCTCTGGACTCTGAAATCTCTCAGCCCCTGAAACGTTTTCTCATTTCTCTCTTCCTCCTTTTGGTCAAGAAGACTTTCTAAATCTCATGATGCCAATTCCTGGCTCATTACCAGGAATTGGGTCCCGCATTGCCAGAGACTTATACCCCTTGGAGTCATGTCTCACCTAGAGGGGAGGGCAGTGGGTTCACCTGCTGAGTTGGCTTAGAGAGAGAAGCCACATCTGAGCAAGAAAGAGGTTCTCTGGGGGTGACTCTTAGGCATAAACTTAGCCTATCCTTTGCAGGAATAAGTTTTGTAGAGTCAAACCCCAAGCTTGAGGCCTCAGCCTATTAATTTGATTGTCCCCACTACTTGTGAGAATATCAGAAATTCCCCAAATGGGGAAGTTTGATATTTCCTCCTTTTGTCCCAGTCCCTTGAGGGAACTTTGCAAATACTTTTTTATTCACTACCCAGATTATTCTGTGATATCTGTACAAACCAACCAGTTCTCACACCCTGTTCAAGATTCTCTGTACTTATGGTGTTACTGACCAGACAAGTTAAATTATGTAATGTGCTACCCAAAATATAAATTTTGTACCAAATAAATGTCTCCCTCTAGTCTCACGCAGAAGTCGAAGTTTTAAAATATGGACCACATCATCCTTTACCTTCTGATTTGCCTTAGTCCTATCTAGATCACCTTCATTCATATCTGTAGAAGAAGTCTGATGATGTTTTCAACTTATTGAACAGTTTCTGCATGGGGTACTGCTGACTTTTCATAGCTTCAAAGTTCTGACTTTGAGTCTGAAGTGTCACATAAATACCTGAAGTTTCTGGGAACAACCAGGTTATATACAAACAGCTCAGTATCTCAGAATTTAGAAATAACAGTCACAACTCCTCAATATAAATGACTGCTGTAAGAGCTTAGAATCGAGGACCCATTACAATAGGCCCCAACCTGATAACCCTTCTTCTCATCTTCACTGAGTTTTTATATTATAGTTAGTCCATATGATTGAGGCATGATAATATTTGTCTTTTTGTCCCTGACATTCCATTCAACATACAGTCCTTAAGCTTCATTCAACTAGTTGCATGCCTCACAACTTCGTTCCTTCTTGTGGTCACTCAGTAGTCCACTGTATGTACGCACCACAGTCCCCACTTCCTTCCCTCAGTTGTTTTCCCCTTAGGCCACCTCCATCTGTTGTGAGCACTGCCACCATCAACACCAGTGTCCAAATGTCCATTCATGTCCCAACACTCAGTTTGGGCTTTCAGGATCCTATGGCAGCCCCACCCCTGGCCTCCTCTGGACCCACCACACTGCCCTCCAAGGGGCTGCAGCTCGCAGTTTCCCTACCAACAGTGAATAGAAACATGTCTTTCTCCACATTTTTTTCTAGCTCTTGTCTCTCTGTTCATTTTTGAAGTTTTATTCACGCATCATACAATCCAAGCTAAGTAAATAGACATACCTTCACCACCATAATCTATATGAAGATAATTCCTTTTCTTCCTCAAAGAATCCATACCCCTCCCCCATATCTCTCTCTTGTTGGTATTTAGTTTTGGCATAGTGCCTTTGTTATAGTCATTGGAAGCATGCTATAGTGTTAGTGTTGATTATAGACCCTAGCTCGCATTGATTGTACTTTTTCCTGTATACCATCCATTTTCAGCACCTTGCAAGGATGACATTCATTTGTTCTCCTTCATGTGAAAAATGTTTTTATATTTGTACTTTTAATGACCCATCATAGTTCACTCTAGGACAGTTGTTAAGTAATAGCATTTCAGTCTCTGGCCTCTGTCTATTCTGGTTTCATACATGCCCCCAGCCCTTCTCCCTCAGTCATTCTCACATTCAGCTTCTTTCAGAGTACTTACATTATTGTGCTACAGTCAGGTAGTATTGTGCTATCCATTTCTGAATTTTTACAGTCAGTCCTGTTGCACAATCTTATCCCTTCAGCACCAAATGCCTAATCTCTACCCTTTTTCTGTCTCCTGATAACGTGTGTTCTTAACTTCAGCTCTCAAAGATCACTCATTAACATTATTCATATTAGTGAGACCATACAGTATTTTTCATTTTGTTTCTGACTAATTTCACAGCACAATGTCCTCAAGCACATTGTTACATGCTTCATGACTTTATTCTATTTTACAGCTTCTTAGTAGTCCATCCATTATACCACAGCTTGTTTAGCCATTCATCTGTTGATGGACATTTGGACTGTTTCCATCTCATGGAAATTGTAAATGATGCTGCTATAAACATTGGTGTGTGCAAATGTCCATCTATGTCCTTGCCCTTAGGTCCTCTGAATATATAGCTAGTAATGGGGTTGCTGGATCATATGGTGATTCTATACTTAGCTTCCTGAGGAACTGCCAAGCTGCCTTCCGCAGCAGTTGTACCATTTTACATTCCCACCAACAGTAGATAAGTGTGCCTCTTTCTCCACATCCTCTCCAGCACTTGTGTTTTGTTTTTTTTTTAAGTGTAAGCACTTTTATTTGGGAAGTGAATTTATAGAAAGCACCAGTAGGGAGGCAGGAAGTGAGAGTGGAAAGGGCAGGCGCCAATACAGGGGCATTAATGGGCAGATTTTACCTCTGTGGGCAACTGGGACTCCCTCTTGCTGACGATCGCTGGGTGGGAGGAAGCTCTCTTCGCTCATAAACTAAGGGCTGCTCCCAGGGGCACAAATGCCCTTTCACTTTCAGCCTGGTCTGCATGGCTTCCAGAGAATGACTTTCAGCAAAGACGAACAGGTGCTTGAAGTAACAGCTGAGTGGACGTGCATGGAAACTGTGTGGACTGAGGGGACATGGAGGGACATAATGTCTACTGTACATGTGTTCCACATTTACTTTTTTTTATTAATTAAAGAAAAAAAGAAATTAACCCAACATTTAGAAATCATTCCATTCTACATATGCAATCAGTAATTCTTATCATCACATAGATGCATGATCATCATTTCTTAGTACATTTGCATCGATTTAGGAAAAGAACTAGCAAAACAACGGAAAAAGCTATAGAATGTTAATATAGAGAAAAAATAAAAATAATAATAATAGTAAAAAAAAAGACACAAACAGACAAACAAAAAAAAACCTATAGCTCAGATGCAGCTTCATTCAGTGTTTTAACATGATTACTTTACAATTAGGTATTATTGTGCTGTCCATTTTTGAGTTTTTGTATCTAGTCCTGTTGCACAGTCTGTATCCCTTCAGCCCCAATTACCCATTATCTTACCCTGTTTCTAAGTCCTGTTGGTCTCTGTTACCAGTGACATATTCCAAGTTTATCTCGAATGTCGGTTCACATCAGTGGGACCATACAGTATTTGTCCTTTAGTTTTTGGCTAGACTCACTCAGCATCATGTTCCCTAGGTCCATCCATATTATTACATGCTTCATAAGTTTATTCTGTCTTAAAACTGCATAATATTCCATCGTATGTATATACCACAGTTTGTTTAGCCACTCGTCTGCTGATGGACATTTTGGCTGTTTCCATCTCTTTGCAATTGTAAACAATGCTGCTATAAACATTGATGTGCAAATGTCCATTTGTGTCTTTGCCCTTAAGTCCTTTGAGTAGATACCTAGCAATGGTATTGCTGGGTCATATGGCAATTCTATATTCAGCTTTTTGAGGAACCGCCAAACTGCCTTCCACAGTGGTTGCACCATTTGACATTCCCATCAACAGTGGATAAGTGTGCCTCTTTCTCCGCATCCTCTCCAGCACTTGTCATTTTCTGTTTTGTTGATAATGGCCATTCTGGTGGGTGTGAGATGATATCTTATTGTGGTTTTGATTTGCATTTCTCTAATGGCCGGGGACATTGAGCATCTCTTCATGTGCCTTTTGGCCATTTGTATTTCCTCTTCTGAGAGGTGTCTGTTCAAGTCTTTTTCCCATTTTGTAATTGGGTTGTCTGTCTTTTTGTTGTTGAGTTGGACAATCTCTTTATAAATTCTGGATACTAGACCTTTATCTGATATGTCATTTCCAAATATTGTCTCCCATTGTGTAGGTTGTCTTTCTACTTTCTTGATGAAGTTCTTTGATGCACAGAAGTGTTTAATTTTGAGGAGTTCCCATTTATTTATTTCCTTGCTTCAGTGCCCTTGCTTTAAGGTCCATAAAACCGCCTCCAACTGTAAGTTTCATAAGATATCTCCTTACATTTTCCTCTAACTGTTTTATGGCCTTAGACCTAATGTTTAGATCTTTGATCCATTTTGAGTTAACTTTTGTATAGGGTGTGAGATACGGGTCTTCTTTCATTCTTTTGCATATGGATATCCAGTTCTCTAGGCACCATTTATTGAAGAGACTGTTCTGTCCCAGGTGAGTTGGCTTGACTGCCTTATCAAAGATCAAATGTCCATAGATGAGAGGGTCTATATCTGAGCACTCTATTCGATTCCATTGGTCGATATATCTATCTTTATGCCAATACCATGCTGTTTTGACCACTGTGGCTTCATAATATGCCTTAAAGTCAGGCAGCGTGAGACCTCCAGCTTCGTTTTTTTCAAGATACTTTTAGCAATTCGGGGCACCCTGCCCTTCCAGATAAATTTGCTTATTGGTTTTTCTATTTCTGAAAAATAAGTTGTTGGGATTTTGATTGGTATTGCATTGAATCTGTAAATCAATTTAGGTAGGATTGACATCTTAACTGTATTTAGTCTTCCAATCCATGAACACGGTATGCCCTTCCATCTATTTAGGTCTTCTGTGATTTCTTTTAACAGTTTTTTGTAGTTTTCTTTGTATAGGTTTTTTGTCTCTTTAGTTAAATTTATTCCTAGGTATTTTATTCTTTTAGTTGCAATTGTAAATGGGATTCGTTTCTTGATTTCCCCCTCAGGTTGTTCATTACTAGTGTATAGAAATGCTACAGATTTTTGAATGTTGATCTTGTAGCACTTGTTGTTTTGATTTGTTTTTTTATAATGGCCATTGTAGTTGGTTTGAGGTGATAACTTGTAGTTTTGGTGTGCATTTCTCTAATAGCTAGTGAAGTTGGGCATCTTTTCATGTGCCCTTTAGCCATTTGTATTTCCTCTTTAGGAAGTGACTTTTGCCCGTTTTTTAATTGGGTTGTTTTTCATTTTGCTGTTGAGTTGAATGATCTCCTTATATATTCTGAATACTAAACCCTTGTCTAATAATGTGCTTTCTAAATACTGTCTCCCATTGCATTGGGAAGCTTTGAAAAACCATGAATTGAAGCTTTTCAGGAAGACTTCTGTTTTAATTGGGGATTGTTAAAAAACAAAAACAAAACACCCCACTAACCTTCTCCAAGTGTTTTTTAAAAGAGATTACCTTAAAGATGCACATATATGTATGTTGCAAGCTGTGGGGAGGAAGCACAAGTAGGAATCCTGAGGACCAGAACTGAGAGACCCTCGGGAGGCAGGTAGCTTTTGTCTCTGGGCCTTTTTTTCTGGCTTTCTCTGGGTGTGTTTCTTTCTGGGCCTCTGTCTCCTTGTCCCTTTCTTTGGACTGTCCTTCCATCCTGCAACTGTACCACTTCCTTCCCACCCTTTTTAAATGGCTGTACTTCTGTGTACTCTCCCCCCTCCCTTTTTCTCTTTAGGACAAGTGTGTGGATGTGTGAATGTGTCTTCTCCTTCTCATTGTCCCTGGACTACCTGGGCTCTCTCACTCCTTAGCTAGATCTTTATTACTCCTTGTGTCTCTGTGTGGGCAGGTATTTATGTTGTACTGTCCTCGTCTGTGGCTGTGTAGGGAAGTCCTTGTGTGTTCTCCGTGTTTCTGGTTCATTCTCCAGTATTTCTGGGCATGTAAATCTATCTGTCTGTTTGAGTAGTTTCCTGCTGGTTTATCTGTCCTATACTCTTTGTAGTCTGTGCACTTTTTCCTTTGTCCATCAGATTATTAGGCCCCATGTTGGTTTCATTAGTCCCAAAGGCCTGACTTTGTAGTTCAGGAAATCACCCTCTCTGGACTTGAGTGCATCTTAATTTGAAAATATTTATATTTTCTGAGGTAATTTTAAGTTTATGGAAATGTTGCTGCAAAAATAATCCAGAGAGCTCCTGTATACCCTTCACCCATTATCCCATGGTATTAATATCTTACATAATTAAGATATATTATTAAAGCTAACAAGCTAAGAATTAATATGGGTATTGTGTCATTAACTAAGTTATACAGTCTTTATTTGGATTCTACCAGTTTTTCTTAACTTGAATTTTTTTAAAGAAGCATCTGGTTGGCTCAGTTAGGGTCAGATTTCTTTATCTAGCTCAATCCCTTGGAAGGCAGAGTGGAGAGGTGACATTTTGTGCAGCTGTGGCTGTGTAAACCCTCTCTTTCTGCTCGGACACTTGCAGAGAAGGCATTGAGGCAGCAAGAGCTGGGCAAACCCCTGATGAGTCTGTTGTAATATCAGTAATTTACAGGGAAGCACGTCTTGGGGTTTTTTGTTGTTGTTGTGTGCATGGGCAGGTACCAGGAATCAAACCCAGGTCTACAGCATAGCAGGCAAGAACTCTGCCTGTTGAACCACTGTGGCCCACCCATCTTTGGTGTTTTTTTTTTTTACATTTCCTGCAAGTGGGAACAATTTTAGAGTATGATTATAGATTCATCAAAATGTTCTATTAAAGATTTCATTATTTACCAATTAAAAGTTTTATGTAAATGACTTTAGCATTGTGTCACAGTTCATGTGAACTAGAGAAATATTTTCTATTTAAAGAACTTATATGTATGTATGTATTAATGTTCTTCACCAACATTTTCATTTTTCTACAAAGCTTTATTTTAGTAGACGTTAAAGAAAAAAAGAGCTGGAAATGTAAACTGAAATTTTAAAAAGATAATTTTTTCTCTACAATATCTTAAAAACCTGTGGTTGTAAATGCCTTAACATTCTTTAAAACTTTAAAATCTCAACAGAGGTTATTGATTAGGTAGGCTTAAACTGTTGACATTCATATGTGTGTTTGGTTGCATTTTACTACTTTGTAATGCCAATAAAGCTTTAAGAGACTTTCAGCTCTGTTTTACATTTCCTGATATCAAGTATTTTCCCTTTTTATTGCCAAGTGATTGAAAAATTAGTTTTGTTAGAAAATGTTATTTTTTACCATGATTCTTCATCATTTTATTTTTAAAGGCTTACTGTCACCTTTATTATGCAATTCATAATAGATAGTATAATACTAACTACATAAGGTAATGTCTAATTTGCCCACATGTTTTGAAACAACCAGAGCTTAGTGGGTTTTGTGCAAATGTATTTGTTATGGGTAGAGTAGTCAAGTATTTTTTATAAGAGTTCTTTCATTCCCAACTTTATTTTTTTGTTAGACCTACTCTCTTTAACATTTTGTAGTTGACTATTAACCATTAGCTGCAGGTATAAAGTTAGTTTTCAAATGAATTAGCTGAATTATTAGGAGGAGGAGAATTGAAAATATTTGAAAATTCTTGCAGTTGTACTGTACCTTTATATGATTTAGATTTGCCTCATGTTTCAGCTCAGCAGATATCTCAATAACTTTAAGGAATAGAGGAGATGATGTATATAAAGCAAATGTGTATGGCGGCTCTATAATTGTGCAGCAGCTCATCAGCATGGACAGAAGTCAGTATTACAAACTGAAAAGTGAATCAGATTTGTTCATTTCTTTTTATGTCATATAAAGTATTAGTAAATACCTGATACGAAAGAGTATGTGATTGTGCTCGTTCAGTGAAAGAGCTCTTTTTACCCATCTCTTGAAACTGCCTTCTTTCTTGTGAGAGGATTGGTTGTATGCACACATACATGGAAACATACCCCTGCACACATATGTTACGAAGAGTTGTTTTACCAGCAAGACATGATAGTAACAAAACCATCATTAGCAAAATTTAGGTAAACTTGAAACAGGTTATGTACCATTTTGTTCTCACTTGCTAGCCGTCTTTCTCCTTCTATAATTTCTATAGCATGTGGAAAGAGATGTTTAGCAAAAGGTGGGAAAAGTCCATAAAGGATGGACATAAAGATGAGTATTAAGAGTTGTGAGAGAAGAGGTGGGCAAAGAACTAAATGAAGTGTTTGATGTGGGAGGGAGAGAAGCACTGCCGCTGCTCCTGTGTGTCTGCTCTGCTCTGTGCACTTCCATCATCTTTAGGATGTTTCTCCAGTTCAGATTTATGTACATTCTGTGGTACCTTTCTTGATGATATGATGAAAATATTTTTTTCTGTATCATTGCCCTAGAAACAGTTTGGTGATTTGATTGTTTCTCCAAACTAGGGGCTGTGGTTTCTACAAGGAAAGAAGAGCTAATTGCAATTCTTGATCATTTTAACATACAGGTAATTGCTAGATTAATTCATGCAACTGGTTATTTTTTGTGATTTTTTTTTAGCCCTTTTTGTTAAAGATCCTTTGGCAAAGCTATTAGGGTACTTGTAGTCCTAAAACACTAATATGTCGTCTCATCCACATCCTTTATTTGGAAGTGAGAAGCTGAGAGAGAAGAGAGGTTTTATTTTTAGGTGATTTTTTAGCTGGTTATGGTAGGATCTGTTTCATTCTAGGAGTCTTTCCAGTGCACCATACTGTCTTCCAGGGTTGAGGACACAAGACTAGTCACCAAGGAGAGAGAATGGTCAGAGTCTGGGTCTCTTTCCAGTTTGGTTTAAAACAAAGCTGTCCAATACAACTTTTGGGGATGGTCAAAATGCTCTTAATGTGCTGTTCAGTGGCATAGCCACTAGGCACGGGTAGCCATTGGACTAGTGTAACCAAGGAATTGAATTTATTTAATTTTAGTTAGTGCAAATTAAAAATAGCTCCATGTGGCTATTGGCCCTCATATGGGATTGCATAGGTTCAGGAAAATAATTATTAAATTCTGATGAAAAGTTGATAATGCAAATAAATTTCAGTTTAGAATACAGGACAATAGAATTGAATTTGTTAAGCAAAATCAGGAAAATCAAAAGTTAGAGTTTATGGATTGTAAAGCTTTAAGGAGAATCTTGAAGGGCATCCAGTACAGTTTTATAACTTTGTAGAATGCTTACCTTATGCATGTTTACCCTGTGGAGAATCTGTACAGGCATTGCTTCAGCTTGTGATTGAATGTATAGCGATAGGGAAATCACCTCTGCTTATGAACACATGTATTTACTAGAAAGTTTTCATTGTGCAGAAAGTAGAATAAAGCCTGTTTCTCTAAGCTCCCAGTTCCTTAGGGAATGAAAAACATGTTTACTGTCTTTGAAGTAGTTGAAGGTTGTCATCATAAGCCCTTCAGTCCTTATTTATGGTTAATGGAAGGTCTGGTGCTCTGCTGTCCAGTACGGTGGCCACTCACCACATGTGAATGCTGCAATTTGTGTAGTCCAAATGGAAATGGATTCTAGGTTTATAATACAGGCTGGATTTTGAAGATTTAGTAAGAAGGAATGACTGAATTTTCTGTGTTGATTACATCTAAAAATGATAATATTTTGGATATATTAGATTAAAATACATTATTAAAATTAATTTTACCCATTTTTATGTTTTCAGCCTGGTTACTAGAACATTTAAAATTATGTGTGGCTGGCATTATACAATTAACTCCTAAACATTGCAACTTTCCCCATCGCAGCCTCAATATTGCAGGTTGGCACAAGAAATCAAATGAGAATTTTGGGGGAGTTTTGTGGAAGCTGCTATTAGGCATTAATGAGTTGACAGTAAAGCACATCATGAAAAAAGAGAAGGAAATCTGTGAAGTTGTTGCTGCAGATACACCAACAACTGCAGGGCCTTTGCATAAACCACAAGGTCTGCATCTTGTAGAAGGTGCAACATTCTTTTAGGTGCAGGATTGTCATAAAAAAGACATTCCAGTAGACTCTGACATCATATGAGAAAAGACTAAGTCCTTATATGATTACCTAAAGGAAAATAGATGTTTAAGCCTGGAAAGTCTGGTTTGAAGATTTTAAAAAGTGCTGTTCTAGTTTACTAGCTGCTGGAATGCAACATACCAGAAACATACCAGCTTTTAAAGAGGGGAATTTACTGAATTCCTAGTTTACAATTCTAAGACTTGATAATGTCCACTTTAAAGCAAGGCTATAGAAATGTCCAAATTAAGGAACCAACAAGACGTTACCTTCACTCAACAAAGGCCAATGAATTGCGGATTTCTCTTTCAACTGGAAAGACACATGGTAAACCTGGGGGCATCTGCTAGCTTCCTCCCTGGGCTTCTTGCATCATGAAGCTCCCCCAGGGATGTTTTTCTTCTTCCTCTCCAAAGGTCTCTGCTTCTGTGGGCACTTTCGGTTGTTTTGGCTCTGCTTCCGGTGATTCTGAAGCTTTTTTCCAAAAATGTGCCCTCTTAAAAAATTCCAGCAAAGTAATCAAGATCCACTGGAAGGGGTGGAGTCAAATCTCCTTCTAATCAAGGTTAATACCCACCATTGGGTGAGCCACATCTCTGTGGAGAGAGTCTAACCAAGTCTCCAGCCTATGGCTGGATAGGGATTAAAAGAAATGGCTGCCTCCACAATACTGGGTGAGGATTAAAGCCTGGTTTTTGTAGGTACATAAACAAACTAGTACAAATATGTAACATAAAAGTAACAGGAGAGGCAGTATCTGCTCATCAAGAAAAGCAGCAAGACCTAGAGTCGTTGGGCCTGGGAACACCATTTCAGAAACAATCAAAGGGGTATAGAAAAAACATTGTCAGCTTTGATGAAGCTGTTAATCAAAAATTGGTGGCCAAATATCATTAAAGCTGGTTCATTTGTTCTTTTAAAAAGTCAAATGCAGTGTGAAATTGAGATATATGACAGGCGTTAAAAATTACAACAGTCTGTTTTACCTATATAATAAAAATATGATGTCAAATGGAGAGACTATATACATAAATGCTTTTCCTTATCTTGGATGAATTGACCCAACGTTTTACTTAGAATTTTTTTACCATTGTCCTACTGACAGATTACACAATCTGTATTTTACATAATCTATAATCAACAAACAAGGTTATTTTTTAGAATATAAATTGCTTTACTGAAGATGTAATTGAGTAGTGACCACGAATCATTTTTGAAACAAGTTGTATTTTTTTAACTTTTTAATCTGTATTTTGTTAGTTTTAACTTAAGTCAAAGCAGATTAAGTTAATTGATGGCTTATTTAAAGTGATCCCCCTTCAAAAGAAAAGACTCCAATATTTCCATTTGTTTCACAATATTCTTATGAAGAAATGTAGGCAAATGAGAAATCTGGAGAATCACTATAAGAAAAACAAGCAATACTTGTCAACATAACTCTGATTAGAAGTAACTCTAATTAGTTGGGCTTTGGGCGATTAGTTGGAGAAGGCACCTGACCTCAGTGCTCAAACATTTTCATACTCTGTTGTCCTTCAGCCAGAGTACTATAATGATATAGAGCATGTGGTAGAAATGAAAAGTTTTCTAATGAAATACTTCTGAAGAGGGTTCTTGTGCCAGTGTTCTCATGTAATATAGGATATTTGTTTTAACTACAGTATTTACTTCTTTTACTAACATGAATTTTGAGACATTTCTCTACGTTAAAAATTGCTACCATTTTCTTTTGTATATTCAGCATAACGTTATAACTTGATGGCACCATAGGTCAATTATGATCTATGTTACAGTTCATTTATTTTTCAATCATTAAAGTGTAGTGTTAAAAAGTAATCTTTGTTTTGTTTTCTTGTTTCAGGTAGATAATCCTGTCTCTGTTCTAATGCAAGAGATGAGCAAGCAGTTCTTGCAGTCTAAAAATGAGGGTGACAAATATAAAGTAAGGGGCACCTAGATGTAAACCCACAAAAAAGAAAAACATGTATAGATTAAGTGTAAATATTAAACATTATTCTTGCTAACATAGTACGTATGGAAAGTTTTTTTTAAGCTACCTATTTAAAATAATGGAGTAGGACCAAATTAAGAAATTGTTAAGATGGGAGTGTAATTTTCCTGGTAAAGCCTTATTTTCACTTTCTGGCTTTTAATCTTGAAAGAATCAATTTTTTTTTAATCTTTAAGGAAATTGAAGGGAACAGTTGGTCATAAGTATGTAATTTTTAAATCTTAAATTTAAGATTTTTAAGTGGATTTTTAAGTGTTTGCAAGTAACTTATAGATGTGAACATAGCAAGTTAGGTAAGTTAATTTTAGAACTGAAATAATGCACATATTCTTTTGTGCTTATGCGTAGTTGTTTACATTATGCTTTAAATGTCATTTTACTTAAATCAGTCTAAAACAGTTTTGGAGACCAATCCTGGTTTTTTCCATAGCTTTGTGAAAGTTTACCAACTCCTAATAGCATTCTTTTTTTTACTGTACAGTTCTTTATGAAAGCAACTCAACTTGAACAGATGAAGGAAGATTATTCATACATAATGGGAACAAAGGAAAGGACAAAGGAGCAGATAAATCAAGGAGAAGAGGTTTGTAAACCATTAATGTATAAATCTTTTGGGGACCAACCAAATTCTAGTTACCTTAAGTAAAATAGAATTGTAAAATGACAAACACATACACCCACAAAACATTTTTCTCACACTCTATGAAGTGTAGGAAATGGTTTTGATATTCATGGTATTTATTAAGTTTTACTTTTTTGTTTCATGATAATGGATATATGTACATCTTACTCCTTCTGTTAGACTACAAATTTCTGGAGAACAGAATAGGATTTTAAATACTTACCCTTTGATATTTGACTAATTGGTTCCACAATAAGGTATCATTAATTCCCACTAGAAGTAGTTTAAAATCTGTAACATTTCTTTTGCTGAGATATAAACAAAAGCCTTAAACTGAAAGTGGACATGATAATGCATTCACACTTGCAACCAATAGAGGACTCTTTCAGTACACTAATGTTAGTATCCTTCAAGCAACTGATAACTTGGTAGTAACTGTACTGTAATCACCTTGGCAACCATGCGGATTTGCATGACTTTTAAATCATTCAAGCCAATCGTGACTTAAATTTGTTTTTACATCTGCTATGTTTTGTTCTTACACTTTCTTCCTCAGATTCCTGAAGATCCAGCCTTTTGTCTAGCTGAGCATTCCATACATTAAGACGCACCAATTTTGTCATGATTTCATGTCTTATTAATTTGTTATTTAGTTAGTTTTTATATCACCAGGGAAGCTTTCAATATGTCCTTTTTGGATAGAAGTATATTAATGATTGACCCAATCATGTTTACTAAATGTTATGTTGATCTTTTTGCTTCAAGTTTTTAATGAATGCATGTTGTAAAATTAGATCTGTAGTTGTGTAGTTTATCAAGTGAAAATCAAAAAGCAGCAAGTATGAGTGTATTTGCTTTTGTTCTCTGCATTTTCCTTTTCAACCTGGGGTATGTGGTGGAGTACAAGGAGGTACTGTAGATCACAGAATTAATTCTACACACATTCTTGGAGTTTCAGTGTTATTGGGGAAAGGAAATATTTGCCTGTTTAAGCAGTCAAGTATATAATAATGTAGCATGTCAAGTGTATAATAAATGTAGCATGTGCTACATTTATTTTAAAAATAATAAATCAGAACTTTGAAGAAATTTGTTTATTACAGACAAGTGTGGGTTAAACACCCCCCTTCTTCCATGATCTACTTTGTCCTCAGTGAAAAGTATTTTGATTGTGAGGTTTTAAGCACTTCCCTTTGTGTTGGCAGAGTTTTTTATGCATAATATGCACTTAATGAAAACTTTTATTTTAATTAAATGCCCTATATTCTCAAATTAAATTCAGGATTTGGATCATTAAGTCTTCAGAGATAGTATGGGAAAGCTAGAAAATAGAAATTATTCAACCAATAAATAGTAAGTTCTTACCATGTCTTTAGCATTGTGCTTTGGCCATGAGCATATAGTGTCAAATAAATATCAAGATTCTTGGAGGTAGGCCTAACTGTCCAGTAGGAAACATAGATGTTAAATAATTTGTGTGTGGTCAATATAGCTAAAGGAGCTGCAGACAGCATCTAATAGTCCACTAAAAGGGGGGAGTGGGGATGTGCAGAGTTGTTCAGGAAGTGGTATCTCAGGTGAGAATTGAAGGATGAATAATTCCAAGGAAAGGATGGTGAGTATAAAGAAGGGTGTTCTTAGTGATAGCATGGTTGAAGTCTCAGGGACAAGAGATAGCACAGTGTTCTTAAAAACTGAAAGAATTCTGTGTGTAGTTTATAATGAAGACATGAGTGAGAGCTAAGAGGTCAGATTGTGAAGGGCCTTGTAGAAGGCAGAAGAGGGCTATCGAAGTGGGTGGCTCGGTTGGGTGCATCTTCTCCCCATATTACTCTGCTGAAGAAGTTACTGTAAGGACAACATAGTTGTACAGAGACCAGTAAGGAAGGACTGGTCCAAAGAAATGATGTTCCCTTAAAAGTTAGTGTTGGGTCAGCAGTATGAGGTGGAGCTTTGAAGTTATCTGGACAGATGTTGTATGAGAGATGGAGGAGTGAAGGTGAGACGGGGAGGTTTCAAGGTGAGTGAATGACCTCCAGGTTAATGACCTGAGCAGTCATTAAGTTTACTGAGATGGGAGACTTGGGAAGAAGAGGTAGTTTTCTTTTAGATATTTTTGTTTGTTTGTTTGTTTGTTTGTTTTGACAAATGGTGGAGGCCATTTTGAACACATTAATTTTGAGGAACTTATAAAGCATGTAAGTTTTAAGTGGGAAGTTAGATATGAACTCCAAATACAGAAATGAACTCTGTAATATTCTGTATTTGAATATTACAATATTCAGAGTTTTACAAATAAAAACTCTGCCTTTATTGAAAAAAATATTATAAACCAGCAGTATATGTTGGTTTCTAAGTCACAGGGTTAAAGAAGTCACCTCAGAGGAGAGGAGAAGTGGGCCTAAGACCAAGTCGTGTGAGAGATGTTCATAGAGATGAAGGGAGGAGCAGGTTTGAGAAGTGGGTATGGCTGTCAAGAATAGTGAGAGGACAAACACAAGGACTTGGTGACAACAGTCTGCCTTGATGATGATGGCAAGACTAGCTTTAGTAATGGTGAAAGCAGAAACCAAATTTGTAGGGCTAAAAATTGTGAGGAAATAAAGGAGCTAGAGATAATTTTCAAGAAACTTGAATGGAAGGGAAAAAGAATTTTAGACAAGGAAGTGGCATTAAGGAATGATTGGTGCTGGTTTTGTTTGTCGGTGGGAAAGATAAGCAAGTAGAGATTTAAACCCGATAACGCAAAAGAGTCTGAAAAGGAAGAAGTGGAACATAAAGATTAAAAGACAGATTAGGTAGGGAGTGGGAGTTGGATGTAATGTAATGAGGCCACCTTTCCTTCCATCGCAAGTAGAGATCACTGCCTTAGATTCGTACGTAAGGTTTTTGAAAGTTGGAGTTTTTAATGGCTTCTGAATTCTAAGGCAGGAGGCAGGAGACACGAGTGAGAGAAGGAGAATGCTGAGGCTATGAGGTTTGAAGAGTGATAATGCATTGAAATAATCCTGGCAAACAGGAAAGTGAGTTGGATAGGGCAACATGGTAAGATCTGTAGTGTTAAGGCCCTAGTGGAAAATAGTGCGAATGAAGAAGAGAGGGTGCCTAGCCAGGTGTATAGAATATGGACTCTGAAGCACTTCACAGGCTGTTCTGATGTCATTTATTTGTCTGGTAACTTTGTTTATTATTAAGAGAGAATTTAGATGAGCAAAATGTCAATTTCTTTGATTTTGGGGAATAAATTCCTTTTGATACTTCTATTATCTTTGAAATGGGATAGTTGACCAGTCTATCAGATAAAGCATCAGGACAAAAAATTAAAAGTTTTGGAATTTGTCTGTACTTGTGTGGTCTTGAGCATTTTATTCCTTTGCTCTTCATCTGAAGAATATTTGGCCATTTTTGTAGTGCAGAAATTAACAAAGTTATTACAAAGAACCAGTTATATACCAAAGTACCAAAAATTTTCACTCAAAGGAGTCATTTACTAACAAATTCTCATGTGATACTTGTTTAGGCATTGTTTTCAAAAGCAGTCAATCTGTAAAAAGATTTGTCTTTTTGATGTTAATGAGAAATATCTTTTATTTTTGATAGCGACTTACTGAACTAAAGCATCAGTGTTTGGGGAAAGAGGAACGTTTTCAAAGTATTGCAGGTTTAAGTACAATGAAGTCTAATTTAGAAAACCTGAAACATGAAATGGCTTGGGTTGTGGTAATTTCCAAATTTCCACTAATTACTTGTTCCAATATATTTGTAGTATATTGACTATATCTGGGTACATTTAGTTTTGCGAATAACTTGCTATATAATTTATGTTTAGGTCAATGAGATTGAAAAACAATTGAATGCTATCAGAGATAATATCAGAATTGGAGAAGACCGTGCTGCTAGACTTGACAGGGAAATGGAGGAGCAGCAGTAATTAATGTTTTCATATAGGTTAATTAGGTTATGAGATTGTAATTTTTGACCCACAAAAGTGGCAGTTTCAGCCTCTCTATATGTATTTGTGTTTGAATTCATGCTCTGATAAAGAAGACAATTGTGGCAATTATCTTCTCAAGCAAGTATTGTATTTGGATGTAGTCAGTGTGCCTGATGCCAGGGCTGTAGAAGACTCAAATTCACACGTGTGGGCAGTGGGACATTGTTACCAACTAGAAGTCCTAGAAGATGGAACTTCTACTCTTAGAATCATTAAGGAACTAAATCACAAAGTGACCAGAGGGAAAAAGATGTGCTAGAATGATAATGGTCTTGAGCGAGAGGAGGACTAAGGCCAAATGTCCAGGAAAGCAAGAGCTCAGCCCCAAGATTATGCCTGGAGGCTGCTGGTGGGACTCACTGAGATTGCCCTGCAGAGGATTTCATGTAGGTGGAGCACAGGGAAGGTCAGTTGCTCCTTCGGTTAAGGTTAGTTCCAACTGGGGATTGAAGAGCCCAGATAAAAACTGTTCTGTGTAAGAATCAGGAAAATTACACGTCTTCCAGTTGGGAATAGCGGTGGAAGTTGATTGGGTGTTAAATGTGGTAATCCTCTGTCGGGGTAGTGGATGAGAATGTTGGAACAGCCGTGGTGAAGACAGTGCATTTACGTAGTAGTCTCTGTGCTGAGTTTCTTACTCCCTTTTAGGTAGTAAATGGAACTGCCTCCCTCCCTCAGATTTCCATTTCTGAGAGAAAATTTTGCCAAATATGTTTCTCTTCTCAGCTGCATTTCTGAGCTCTTTATAGGGAAGACCTTAAGTTCTTTTTCTCCCTGGATACTTCCCAGTCTAAAAATGGAATTCAGTGTGTGTAATAGATGCACTTTTTCTCAAATGGGAAAAGGAGGGTCTTGAGGCTGGGTGATGTTTAGTTCTGTGGGCCTCTGCTCCACTAAAGCATTTGTGTACTCTCTAAGTGGTAATTTTCTGGAGGTAAGGATGATCTTATTTTATATTCTTATCCTTCCCACTATGACTTACCTAAAACCTTTCACATAGAATATGCATGATCATTGCTTGGAAAATGACTACTTAATGAAAGGTTTCTGAAGAAATAGTGGTTAAAGCAGATTTAAACTTGTGTCAACCTAATTTTAAACTGAAAACATATGTTTAGTTTATGTAATGCTTGAACCTAATTTCAATTTTTGTGAAAAAACAAGCAGAGTAAACATTGTAAGTGATTTAATGATAGAGCATCATTACAATTCTTGTGTGTGGTGCTTCCAAGATATTTTACATATGGACAGCTTCTTAATCTGTGTCCTTTATCCAAACTTCTGTCCTAAACACTTGACTCAAATATTTGTCTTCACATCTTTACCTCTGTGTCCCAGTCACTCCAAACTTTGCATGTCTAACACTGAATCTATTCTTATTTTTTCTGCATTACTTATCTTGATACATGGTGTTACAGTTTACCCAATTTCCTGGTCCAGAAATCTGGATAATTATCCTCAGTCTCTCTTTTTCTCCCTTATTTGCCATATCCATTAGTAATCAAATCCTCTAAAGCAAGGATAAGCAAACAAGCCACTGGACCAGATTTGGTGGTCTGCTGCCTGTTTCTTGCAAATAATGTCAGACTGGTACTCAACCATGCTCATTTTGGCAGAGTTCGGGTAGTTGTAATGGAGACTGTGTTGCCCTCAAGGCCTAAAATACATAAAATTTGGCCCTTTGCAGTAAAAGTTTGCTGATCCCTGCTCTATATAGTTCTCATATCTGTGTCTTCTAATACATCTCTGTTGTGAGTTCCCCATTCTGGTCCCAAAATATTTTTTACCTTACAATATTGTATTGAGTTCTTACTGAAATCCTTTCCCTTTAATTTTTCCCAATCTTCCCTGTCTTGCAAGTATTTCTGGAGTGGTCTAACGTGTAGATTTGTTGTATCCTGTCTCCCTGTTGACCAGATGGTGTAATCATAAGTGCTTCACTTTGGAATTCAGGCCTTTCTACCCTTCACCTCATCTCCTGCCACCCTTTCAGCACACGCGCCAGTAGCATGTTTAATTCTTATAGTGGGTGTTCGTGACTTTGTACGCATCTTCAGGCTGCTCTGATGATCTTCCTCGTTTGTGTAAATTTGCCTTTCAGGTCGTGGGTCGCATGCTCCTTCCCTTGGCAGGCAAACCCAGTTTTCTGGAAGACCTAGGGGTTCCTTCTCTGTACCAAATTAACAGTTTATGTGTCCGTTTCCCTGCCAAATTGTGTCTCTCTTTAATTCTGTAATTTGAAGACAATTTTTATTCTTTGTATCCTGAGAAAATAGCACATTTGTTATATTTTGACATTTTATATAATTTTACTTACCTCATGCCTTGGGTTTATTTAGTCAAAGTTAAATTAAATGTATTAGTGGAATATTGACCATATATATAACTATTTTTAAAATTTTTCTCTGTTTATTGAGGAAAGATAAAATATGCTCCAGCAAGTTATTCTTTTCTTAAAGGTCAGGCTTAATGAAGCAGAAAAAAAGTACAAGGATATTCAAGATAAACTTGAAAAAATTAGTCGAGACAAAAGCATGAGCACCAGAATGTATGGTATTAAAAGCAGATGTTATTGAAAAGAAAAGGGCCTACAATGAAGCTGAGGTGAGAGAAATTTTCAAACCCAGCATATGTAAAACTGCGTATCAAATATAAATACTGTGCACTTATTTATGAGTAGAGGTTTTGTAATTGGGTTGAAATATGTTCCTTTCAGACTTAAAAAAATGTAATGACATATGTAGTAACTTGGATGTATTGTATTTAGAAAATATTGTTTGTGTTTATTTAGCATCCAATTTAAAGATTTGGCAAAAGTGACTTGAATAGGATATTTGCTTTCTCATGTTATTAAAGTGTGTCTAATTTCTTGTTAGGTTTTATATAACCGTTCACTAAATGAATATAAAGCATTAAAGAAAGATGATGAACAGCTTTGTAAAAGGATTGAAGAACTAAAAAAAAAGGTGGGATAGCTACTTTGTAATTTTCCTGATTACCTCATTTTGTAATAAAGTAATCAAGGCAAAATAGAGAATTATATGTTTTTGTATTGCTAAAGGAATTTTCTCACATTGGTTTGTATGTGTTTTTAAAATGTTAGGCTTTTCACTTAACAGTTTCCACTTTGTATGATTTTGTAATAGTACTGACCAGTCATTGGAACCTGAACGTTTGGAAAGGCAAAAAAAGTATGCTGGTTAAAAGAGAGAATAAAGGCCCTACAGGATCGGGAAAATTCAGTTACTCAAGAGATCGAACAGTTTCAACAGCCATAGAAAAGGACAAAGAAGAACATAACAGAATTAAGTAAGTTAGAATTAAGTAATCCTTAGAATGATTTTTTTTTAATTACTTGAATATCATATAGTTTTGCTTTCTGTATAGAGAGAACAGAGTGTTTCTTGTATGTAAGGAGTCTTTTAAAAAAAATTATTGCTCTAAGACTTTGCTTAGACTGTTAGAATTAGACACTGTCTGAGATTGCTAGTCTATCACTATTGCATCGCTTTTTTTGTTTGTTTTTACATGGGCAGGCACCGGGAATCAAACCCAGGTCTTCAGCATGGCAGGTGACAACTCTGCCTGCTGAGCCACCATGACCCACCCTGCATCACATTTTTTATGTCAAGTTTTGAGGACTTCCAATTATTATTCTCTGGAGACTCAGTTATTATCAAATAAAGATTTCTGCTTTAAATTTTTGGAGTAGCTGTGTCATTGTGGGCATCCAAGTGTTATGGGCAAGGAGTGAATATTTTTGTATAACTATGATGTTTCTATTTTGTTTTTAGAAGAGAAGAATTAGATGTGAAGCATACACTGAATTACAATCAGAGGCAACTGAAAGAATTGAAAGATAGTAAAACTGATTGACTAAAAAGATTTGGCCCTCATGTTCCAGCTCTTCTTGAAGCAATAGATGATGCTTATAGACAAGGACATTTTACCTACAAACCTGTAGGCC
The DNA here is from genome assembly GCF_023851605.1 of Tamandua tetradactyla. NCBI lineage: Eukaryota > Metazoa > Chordata > Mammalia > Pilosa > Myrmecophagidae > Tamandua > Tamandua tetradactyla. The sequence continues at coordinate 563,824 of NW_027518261.1, forward strand.
ATTAGGTATTTGTTACTATTTAATGAAAATATAATAAATATTAGAAATATGCTTTCATTTTTAGAAAGGGGTCTGTTGCTCTCATTTTAAAACTTTATTAACAAAGAACTGTCTAGTTGTATGTGGACTTTAATTATACCTATATTAAGAAACAATGGTAAAATCACTTTAATCTTTGTAGCTTTTCTTTTATGTATAAAATAGTCAAAATAATGAGAAGTTAGCAAAAGGAAAAATAACTACAGAGTTTTGAATAATGTGGTTCTGATTTTCCTCCTGAATGAGTGAATAAACTAACTAATTCAAATTAGTTCATTCACTTATTCATTAGAATACCCCAGGGACTCATTAGAAAATCCCAGGGACCTCAAGATGTAGTTGAAAAAACACTCACCTGGGTTTTGCGTAATTTTAATTCAAATTTATTTTCTGTTTAGGTTGGACAAAGAATTTCTGAGTCTCTCTTTCAACTGTAAATTCCTGTGGTTATATTATTATCCCACATATATACATGATATATAGTTTTTTAATTTCATCAAGATGTTCTCCTGGGGAGTTATCTCTTAATTCTATACATTAAGTTAACATGATGCTATGAATAAAAGCATTTTGTTAGTAAAGTATTATATTTAAGTATATACTAATGTTTCTTCATTTAAATGAGGTATACATATATATTAGGATCCATTTCAATGAGTAAGTTTCTTTTATCCCCTCCTAAATCTAAAATGCCAATATTAATTAGCTTTACAGAAAATAGTAATGAGTCTGCTTTATTTTCAGAACACTGTTGAGAGGCTAGAGTAGAATAAGCTTGCATTAAAAAGCCCACTGTGGATTTATGTTAGAAATGGAGGATTTTTTTTCCTGTAGGCTTTGATGGGTTTTCTCCCTAGTATATGGAGTAGCTGTGTTGGAATTTACCCTTGAGTTAAAATAAGATCTGTAATATCACTGAAAACTGCCTTATTTGAAAATTTTTGAAGTCATTCATGAACGAGTAATCAGAATTGCATTAATATTTCAGCATGAATTTTTATGAACCTTTACATACCTTACTTTCACTTAGGAGCTTGCACTCATCTTCGGGACCCTGAGCTTGCTTTGGCTATCGAATCTTGCTTAAAAGGACTTCTGCAAGCCTATTGTTGCCATAATCATGCTGATGAAAGAGTACTTCAGGCTACTGATGAAAAGGTTTTATTCACCAGGGACTTCTCGGCCACAGAAAATTGTTTCTGAGTTTCGGAGTGATATGTATGATGTAAGACAGAGGTAATGCACCAGTAATTTAATACTGTTTCTGCTTTTGCTCAGTCATGTAGAAAGTCAGATGAAATTAAAACATTTTTAATGTTGATCATATCCATACTAATTTCATCAAATCACTTTAATTTTAGTGGGTGCTAGCTCTTGGCATTTGAGATACATAAATAAGAGATAATCCCTGAGCTTGAAGTATTTATGGTCTATTGTGGGAGAAAATGCAGATTAACAGATACATTATAGCATGGAAATTATGCTGATAATTATAATTATATTGGTTATTAAAATTATACTGAAGGGTTTGATGTTGACCTAGCCAAATTCAGATGAAGGCCCCAGGGAAGGGCATTGTTACTCATTACCTGGATATAGCCTATCCACAGATAGACTCTCAAAATATTTCACAGGATCCATAAACAGAAGATGTAATTTCTTTAATGACCTAGCCAACCTTCTCAAGGCTGCACTGGCTTCTTTCATAGTTTTGTTTATTGATAAGTCTAATTATCCCTCATATCTATGTCCCTCATATCAAAGTAACTTTGCTTGCAAACATAACTAATTGCCTATTTCAATTTTCTTGGCTACTCAAGCAAATAACATGCAATGAATTGTCTTAAACAGTGGGAATTTATTAGCCCGTGGTCTTGAGGCTAGGAAGAGTTTAAGTCAGGGTGTCAGCAAGGCGATAGTTTCTTCCTGAAGACTATTCTTCTGGGGTTGGCTACCGGTGGTCCTTGGTCCTGGGCTCCTCTGCCACATGGCGGTGGATATGGCGGCCTCTACTCGTCTTGCCCTTCCCTTCTGCTTCCATTGATCTTCAGCTCTTGTTTACCTTGGCTTTCTCTCTTATCTGTTTGAATTTCAATCTGCATATAAAGGACTCCAGTAATAGGATCAAGATGCATCCTGATTGGGTTGGGGCAGGCCTTACTGAAGTGCCCTCATAGAAAGGCTCTACTTACAGTTAGTTCACAACCACAGGGATGCATTCAGTCAAACAGCTTGTTTTTCTGAGGTATATTGCTCCAAGCTGCCACATTGTCTCTGATTTATCCTTTGACACATTGCTTTAATTGATCCAGTTTTGAAGACACAAACACGGTTCAGATGAGGGAGTAATTAATGCTTTGTAGTTCAGGGATGAATTCTGAGAAAAGATGATAAGTGATCAGTGTTTTAATTGAAGATTTGTCAACTGATGGAAGGAGTTTGTGGCCTTCCAGGCAAATGGAATGCTACATGCAAAAAGTATAAAGGGTGTAAGTGGGGCAAGAGCGTATATGCAGCATAGTGAGGGGTGGAATTTAGTTTGTCCTCCATGACAGCTAGTAAATAGCAAAGAACTGTATGGACCAACTGTTTGGGGGATGTCGGTGACCACACATACATCGTATACCAGTCTGGAACAGGGGGAACAGCCTCAGACCCACACAGAACTGTAAGTCTACCAGACTGTGGAAGCTGGCTTCCCTCACCCATGAGCATGTGGCAGGATGATTCTCCAGAGAAGCACACACTACCAGGAGCAAGGAAGGTAGCTCAGTCAAGCTCCGGTTGTGGAATTAACAAATTTAGACTGTTGAAAGCAAGCCATGAGCCCACATAAATTTGGAGTAAACACTAAAGAAACCAGGAATTTTCATCCCAGCAGAGAGGGGGTGTGTCTGTTGGAAAAATTTTTAAAAGCAACATAGGCTTTTTGAATTGGATAAACACAAACTACTGGAAAAGGTCTGGGCCTCAAGAAAAGGAGGCACATACAGCCATTTATCAACTCTGATTGGCAAACCCAGGGGCTAACATCGGGTCCTGAAAAAGTTTATTTTCTGTCAGTGGGACTGACAGGAAACAAAAATAAACTGAAGCAGAATAAAATGAAGATGGGGGTTTTGGAGTTGGTCAAGCTTAGATTATTGGGAACTTGTGGACTGAGGACAGATTCTGAAAAGGGTTATCTTTTATTTTACTTTAAACTTTTATTTTTTTAATTTCTAATTTTTTCATTCTTTTATTTTACTCCCAAGTAGCTCATTAGAGAAAGTCCCAGCCATTCTCATTAGTCAGTGGGACCCAGGCAAGAGTGGAGTTAAGATGGGTCTGAGAGAAACTGAGTCAAGTGAGAGATATAATTCCCTAAAGGTTGTATCTTCTCCAAGACAAGGGGCAGTGGGGCTCAGCTCAAGTGGTAGCCCTTCTTCTATGAGTTCAGGCCCCAGAGGCTAGAAAACAAGCAACCTAACCTGGCCTTCTACCTCTTCCTCTGAAGAGAATTAAAGCTTTCATACCACTTTATGGTGGTGGGAAGCTGTGGGCAGACGAGTGCTTCCTGCTGGGGAGGACAGGAAAGGCACAGAGTTCAGAAGTTTCATAGAAAAGTCTGATAACCTACTGGTGCACACCTCAGAGAAAATTGATACTGATTATACCTTCCTCCTAAGACATGGGCCTATCTGGTCTGGGAAAACCTGATTGAAGGCAATCATATCTGAGGAGACCATACTAAAAAAAAATGTTCCATGGCAAGAACCAGGACTTGAAACAACTAATCAAGGATGTTTGAATAGACATGTAAAATCATATTAAAAATATCACTAAATTGTGGAAAGATATGGCAAAAAAAATAAAGGCTGTAAAGAAAGAACTCAAAAGTTTGAAAAAACGAATGGCAGAGCTTATAGGAATGAGAGGCAAAATAGAAGAGATTTTAAAAAACACAATGGAGACCTATGATAGCAGATTTGAAGAGGCAGAAAAAATAACTAGTGAACTAGAGGGCAGGACATCTGAAATCCTACATGTAAAAGAACAGATAGAGAAAAGTGGAAAAATATGAGCAGCTCCTCAGGGAATTGAATGACAACATGAAGTGCATGAGTACACATGTTATGGGTTTCCCAGTAGAAGAGAAGGGAAAAGGGTCAGAAAAACTAATGGAAGAAATAATCACTGACAATTTCCCATCACTTACTAAAGACATAAAATTATAATGTAACCCAAACAGAATAGATCCAAGAACACTTACTCTGAGACACTTACTAATCAAATTGTCAGATATCAAAGACAGAGAGAGAATTCTGAAAGGAGCAAGAGAAAAGCAATCCAATACATAAAAGGGAAGCTTGATTAAGACCTTGTGCAGATTCCTCAACAGAGCTCATGGAGGCGAGAAGTCAGTAATATCATATATTTAATATTCTGAAATAGGAAAGCTGCCAACCAAAAATTCTATACACAGCAGAACTGTCCTTCAAAAATGAGGGGGTGTTTAAAATATTTTCCTCTGTAAGGCAGTTTTGGAATATGAAATTTGCTCTAAAAGAAATACTAAAGGCAGCATTATAGGCCAGTAGAAAAAGACAGGGGAGAGAGATCTGTAAAAGAGCATGGAAATGAAGACTATCAAGAAGGGTAAAAAGAGAAAAAAAATAGTATGACTTACAAAAGCCAGATAACAAAATGGTAGAAAAAAAATAACTGCCTTTAAAGTAACAACATTGAATGTTAATGGATTAAACTCCCCAATCAAAAGACAGACTGACAGAATGGATTAAAAAACAGGACCCGTCTATATGCTCTCTACAGCCGACTGACTTTAGACCCAAGGACTAAAACCTATTGAAAGTGAAAGGCTGGAAAAAGATAGTTCACACAAACAGCAACCAGAAAAGAAGGATAGTGATACTAATATCAGAAAAATTAGACTTCAAGTATAAGGCAGTTAAAAGAAACAAGGGCTCAATGTATCAATAAAAGGAGCAATTCATCAAGAAGACATAATAATCATAAATATTTATGTCCTGAGCCAGTGTGACCCAAAATACATGAGATGGACACTGACAATGCTGAAGGGAGAAATAAACACTTCAATAATATTTGATACTTTAATACACTGCTCTCATCAATGGATAGAACATGTTGACAGAGGATAAATAAATAAACGGATTGTAAATAATACAATAAATGAACTAGACATAACAGATTATTTCCACCCTACAACAGCAGGATACACAGTTCTCTCAGGTGCTCGTGGATCATTTTCCAGGATAGACCATATATTGGGTCACAGAGCAAATCTCAATAAATTTGAAAAGATTAAAATGATACACAATGCATTCTCAGGTCATAAAATGGAATGAAATTGGGAATCAATAGCAGGCAGAGGGCCAGAAAACTCATAAATATATGGAGGCTACAGAGCACACTCTTAAACAACCAGTGGGACAAGGAAGAAATTATAAGACAGATAAGTAAATATCTCAAGGCAAATGACAATGAAAGCACCTCTTATAAAAACTAATGGGATGTAGCGAAAGTGGGACTGAGAGAGAAGTTTATTGCCCTAAAATCCTATATTTAAAAAATGAGAGGAAAAATTGAGGAATTAACTGTTCACATAGAAGAACTAAAGAAAGGATAGCAAATGAACCCCAGAGCAAACAGAAGGAAAGAAAGAATGAAGATTAGAGCAGAAATAAGTGAAATTGAGATATGAAATCAGTAGAAAAAATCAACAAAACTAGAAGTTGGTTCTTTGAGAAAATCAATAAAATCAGTGGATCCTTAGGCTGACAAAATAAAAAGAGAGGATACAAATAAATGAAATCAGAAATGGGAGAGGGTACATACTGAAGGACCCCACAAAAATAAAGGAGATAATGAAAGGATACTGTGAGTAACTATATGCTAATAAACTGGACAATGTAGATGAAATGGACAACGTCCTAGAAAAACATGAACAAACAAAATTGACTGGAGAAGAAATAGGCAACCTTAATAAACCAATCACATGTAAAGAGATTGAATCATTCATCAAGAAGCTCCAAAAAGGAAAGGTCCGGGACCAGTTGGCTTCACATGTGAATTCTACCAAGCATTCAAGAAAGAATTACTACAAATCCTGCTCAGACTCTTCCAAAAAATTGAATAGGAGGGAAAGCCCCTTGCTCAATCTATGAAGCCAACATCATTGTAATACCAAAGCCAGACAAAGATGCTACAAGAAAATAAAATTACAGGCTTAGCTTTTTAATGAATATAGATGCAAATATCCTCAACTGAATACTTGGCAAATTGAATCCAGCATCACATTGAAAAAATTATACACCATGATCAAGTGAGATTTATTCCAGGTATTCAAGACTGGTTCAGTGCAAGAAAATCTGTTAATATAATACATCACATTAATAAATCAGAGCACAAGATACACCTGATCATCTCTATTGAGGCAGAAAAGGCAATTGAGGAAATTCAACATTCTTTCTTGAACACTTAAAGGATAGGAATACAAGGTAACTCCCTTAACACGGGATAAAGGAAATGTATAAAAAACCCATAGCTAACATCATCTTCAGTGAGGAAAGACTGAAGACTTTACCTCTAAGATCAGAAACAAGACACAGATACCCACTGTCACCATTGTTATTCATCATTATGCTAGAAGTTTTAGCCAGAGAAATTAGACAAGCAAAAGAAATAAAAGGAATAAAACTCTCATTGTTTAGAGATGACATGATGCTATTTGATGAAAATCCTGAAAAATTTACAGTAAAGCTACTAGACCCTATAAATGAGTTCAGTGAAGTGGCAAAGTATAAGATCAACACCCAAAAATCAGTCATGTCCTATACACTCCTAAGGGGCAATCTGAGGAGGACATCAAGAAAAAATTCCTTTAAAATAATAACTAATAAAATCAAATATCTAGGAATAAGTTTAACCAAGGACACAAAAGACCTATATGCATAAAAGTGCAAGAAATTGCTAAAAGAAATCATGGGAGACCTAAATAAATGTGAGGACATACTGTGTTCTTGGATTGGAAGACTAAATATAGTTAAGATGTCAGTCTACCTATGTTAATTTATAGATTAAATCAGTGCCAATTAAAACCCAACAACTTACTTTTCAGTAATAGGAAACCAGTAATCAAATTTACTTGGAAGGGCAGGGTGCCCCAAACAGCTAAAAATATTTTGGGAAAGAAAGATCAAATGGAAGATCTCATACTATGTGACTTTAGAGCATATTACAAATCTAGTGGTCAAAACCACTTGATACTGCATTAAGATAGATATACTGACCAATGGGTTTGTGTTGAGTGTTCAGAAATAGACTCTCTCATCTAAAGACAATTGGTTTATGATAAGGTGTTCAAGCCAATTCAACTGGTACAGAGCAGCCTCTCTAATAGATGATGTCATGGTCAGGTTCATATGAACCACTTATCTGGTCGGACAAGTGCTGGCCTGTTTGTTGCTATGAGAACATTTCATGGACTTAAATCATAATTATGTCAGCTGCATCCATAGCTGATTGTGTTTGTAATCAGCTAAGGAAGTGTCTCCTGCAATGAGTGACAGTTAAACTAATCACTGTGGATGGCTTTTAAGGAGGAGTCAGAAGAGAGAGTCTTTCCTTTCTGCCTCAACCAGCGAGCCTCTCCTATGGAGTTTCTGCAGACCTTTCATTGGAGTCATCAGCTTCACAAGCTGTGCTGTGGACTCATCTGTGGACAGATTTTGGACTCCTCTTTCCCCACAGTTGTCCAGCCAGCCTCTCCTGAGAGTTCGTTGAGGAACTTCACCAGAGTTACCACCTTGTGGCCTGCCTTACAGACCTTGGACCCTCACATTCCCACAGTTGTCCAGCCAGCCTCTCCGGAGAGTTCGTTGAGGAACGTCACCAGAGTTTCCACCTTGTGGCCTGCCTTACAGACCTTGGACCCTCACATTCCCACAGTTGTCCAGCCAGCCTCTCCGGAGAGTTCGTTGAGGAACGTCACCAGAGTTTCCACCTTGTGGCCTGCCTTACAGACCTTGGACCCTCACATTCCCACAGTTGTCCAGCCAGCCTCTCCGGAGAGTTCGTTGAGGAACGTCACCAGAGTTTCCACCTTGTGGCCTGCCTTACAGACCTTGGACCCTTACATTCCCACAGTTGTCCAGCCACCCTTTCCTGAGAGTTCGTTGAGGAACGTCACCAGAGTTTCCACCTTGTGGGCTGCCTTACAGACCTTGGACCCTCACATTCCCACAGTTGTCCAGCCACCCTTTCCTGAGAGTTTGTTGAGGAACTTCACCAGAGTTACCACCTTGTGGCCTGCCTTACAGACTTTGGACCCTCACATTCCCACAGTTGTCCAGCCAGCCTCTCCGGAGAGTTCGTTGCAGACCGTCATTGGAGAGACTAGCTTGTGGCCTGTCCTGCAGACCTTGAACTCTACATTCTCACAGTTACATGAGGCACTTTTATAAACTTTATATCTATGGTTATCTCCTGCTGATTCTGTTTCTGTAGAGAACCCTAGCTAATACAGATGGCATTTGGAGAACTGGATTTTCATATGCAAAAGAATGAAAGACACATATCTCACACCTATACAAAAATTAACTCAAAATGATCAAATACCTGAACAATAGAGCTAAGACCATAAAACTTTTAGGAGAAAATGTAGGGAAATATCATAAATCTTGTGAGAGGAGGTATTTTCCTAGACTTTACACCAAGTGTGTAAGCAATAAGAAAAGAAATAGATAAATGCTATACTTTAAGATTAAACAATTTTTTGCATCAAAGACCTTTGTCAGGAAGGTAAAGAGGCAGCCCATGCAATGGGAGACTATATTTGGAAACCACATATCAGGTAAAGTTTTTTTTTTTTTTTTAACTTTTTTATTGTATAGTTTAACATAAATGCAAAGCAAAGAAATAAAAACCAGTAGTTTTCAAAGCACTCTTCAACAAGTGGTTACAGGACAGATCCCAGGGTTTGTCATGGGCTACCATATGATCCTCTGGTATTTTTCCTTCTAGCTGCTCCAGAATAGAGGAGCCTAGAGGGTTGAAGTATTTTTTTAGCATCACAATCAACCTATTTTCCTCTGTTTTTTGTGAAATAAAACATACAAAAATGCTATGACTTTCAAAGCACAGCACCACAATTAGTTGTAGAACGTATCTCAGACTTTGACATGGGTTACAATTTCACAATTTTAGGTTTTTACTTCTAGCTGCTCTAAAATACTGGAGATTGAAAGAGTATCAATTTAATGATTCCGCATTCATATTCACTTGTTAAATCCTGTCTTCTATGTATAACTCCATCATCAACTTTGATCTTTCCATTCCTCTCTTTAGGGTTGTTTATGCTATGGCAATTCTAAATTTTTGATATTGTGCAGGTCTGTCACTAATATGGGGTAGGGAGATGAAGCTGTCTGATGTTCTGGAGAGGCTGGGCTAGTTTTCAGGACTTATCTGGTCCAGGGACCCATATGGAGGTTGTAGGCTTCTGGAAAGTTACTCCAGTGCATGGAACCCTTGTGGAATCTTATATATTGCCCCAGGTGTTCTTTAGGATTGGCTGGAATGGTCCTGGTTGGGGGTTGGCAGGTTATGATAGGTAGCAAGATCTACCTGAAGCTTGCATAGGAGCAACCTCCACAGAAGCCTCTAGACTCTATTTGAACTCTCTGCCACAGATACTTTATTAATTACGCTTCTTTCCCCCCTTTTGATGAGGATGGAATTGTTGATCCCATGGACCAGGTCCAGATTTTTCCCTGGGAGTCATTGCCCATGTTGCCAGGGAGAGTTTCATTCCTGGAAGTCATGTCCCACCTAGGGAGGAGGCATTGATTTCACTTGCAGAGTTGCGCTTAGAGAGATGCCACATCTGAGCTACGATAGAGGTCCTCCAGAGGTAAATATTAGGCATGGCTATAGGTAGTCTAAGCTTCTCTGCTACTTACATAAGCTTCATAAGAGTAAGTCTCAGGATCAAGGGCATGGCCTATTGATTTGGGTGTCCCTACAGTTTGACATAGTATCAGGGAACTCCCTTATGGTAAGATTTAATAGTTCCATATTCTTTCTCCCCTCCCTCAGGGGACTTTGCCAATGCTTTTTGATTATCTGCTTACTGTACTCTAGGATGTATCCAGACATTAGAATAATCTATATTGGATTAAAGTACCTCTTTCTTATTCTGTGCTCCCTGTGTTTCAGTTGTTCAAATGAGCTATACAGATAGGTTGAATTAGATTATGCACTACAGAAAACTTCAGTTCCAGATCAAACAAACCTTTCTTCCATTGGTCTCAAGGAGTATTTCTGGTTCAAAAATATATAGACACTGTCTTCCTTACCCCTGTGTTCTGAATTACTTTAACCCCAATCTGTTCAGCTTCATTCTTATCTCTAAATATCAGGTTATATATATAAAACAGCCTCAAAATCCAAAAATAATAATCACCACTCCAGACTTAATGTGTCTGCTCTAAAAGCTTACAATCTAGGCCCCTGTTTTCTTATAAGCATTTTCTAAAGGTGACCATACCATTGTTGTTCTTTTGTTTCTGGCTTATTTTTTCTCACCAAATGTCCCACATGTTCATTCACATCGTTGCATGTCTCACAACTTTGCTCCTTTTTGTAGCAGCACAGCCTTCGTTCATAAGTATACCCCATCGTTCGCCAATCTACTTCTCTGTAATTGCATCCTTCAGTCATCTGCATTCATTGGGCATCATGTAGAAGGTTGAAAGTCCACAGTCCATCAACACTCTCTGTTTTAGATAATTTCATTGTTCCCAAGAGAAAGAAAACCAATAAACACACCCTCGGTGAATAGGAAATCTAAACCTCCTCTTAACTCTTGTCCCTCCCCCATTATTTACCTCTGCTGTTGCTGTGGTAGTGCTGATGGTTTCCTTTTTAACATGGCTTATAGCATGCAATAGCAGTTATCCCCCTGTACCCTGGACTTAAACACTCTTTTTACAAGAATTGTATCTTTACACAATTCTTATGAGAACTAATTCATATTTCTACTGTGAATCACTGGAACACGTAGGTCTGTATAACCTCTTTCAATCTTGTTAATCTTTCATATAGTAATATTACTTCTAGACCCACTAGAGGATCACCTTCGCTCCTATCTATTCCCTTACATTGGAGTTCAACCTCATTAGCTAATGGTTCACCCATCTCTAGTTTTTATGTATCTCTAAGTCCCCTATATTCTGTGTTATAAGCCTCTGATTATACCATTATGCTGCTCATAAAAGTGGAATCATACAGTATCTGTCCTTTCATGTCTGGCTAATTTCGCTCAGCATTGTGTCTTCAAGGCTCATCCATCTTGTCATGTGCTTCAGGACACCATTTTGTCTTCTGCATAATATTTCATTGTATGTATATACCACATTTTGTTGATCTACTCATCTGTTGATGGGCATTTGGTTTGTTTCCATCTTTTGGCGATTGTGAATAATGCTGCTATGAACATCAGTGTACAAATGTCTGTTTGTGTTGTCGCTTTCAGCTCTTCTGGGTATATACCAAGTAATGTTATTGCTGGGTCATAGGGCAACTTGATATTTAGTTTTCTAAGGAACCACCCATCTTCTGTAGTTGCTGCACCATTATATATTCCCACCAGCAGTGCATAAGTGTCCCATTTCTCCACATCCTCTCCAACATTTATAGTTTCCTGTCTGTTTAATAGCAGCCATTCTTATAGGTATGAGGTGGTATCTCATCTGTGTTTCCCATATAGCCAGTGAAAATGAGCATCTCTTCATGTGCTTTTTATTTTATTTTACTATTTTTTAAACAGAACATATAACCACAAAAATTTTTACCATATGATCACTCCATTCTTTATGTATAATCAATAGCTCACAATATCATCACAGTTGTACATTCATCACCATGATCATTTCTTAGAACATTTGTATCAATTCAGAAAAAGAAATAAAAAGAAAAAGAAAAAAAACTCATACATATCATACCCCTTACCCCTGCCTCTCATTGATTGCTATTTCCATCTGCCCAATATATTTTAGCCTTTGCTTCCCCTATTTTTTTCTGTACCCCTTATCAATCCCTTTCATTGATCAATAGCATTTCAATGTACTAAATTTAACATTTGTTTCCCTGTTATTATTTATTTTTAATCCCTATGTTTTACTCATCTGTCCATACTGTAGATAAAGAGCATCAGACACAAGGTTTTCACAATCATACAGTCACATTGTGAAAGCTATATCATTATACAGTCATCTTCAAGAAACATGACCAGTGGAACACAGCTCTACATTTTCCAGCACTTCCCTCCAACCTCTCCATTACACCTTAACTAAACAGATGATATCTATATAATTCATAAGAATAACCTCCAGGATAACCTCTTGACTCAGCTTGAAATTGCTCAGCCATTGATTCTTTATTTTGTCTCATTTCTCTCTTCCTCCTTTTGGTCAAGAAGGTTTTCTCCATCTCTTGATGCTGAGTCCAAGCTCATTCTAGGATTTCTGTCCCACGTTGCCAGGAAGTTTTACACCCCTGCGAGTTATGTCTCACATAGAGAGGGGGAGGGCAGTGAGTTTGCTTGTCCTGTTGGCTGAGAGGAGAGAGGCCACATTTGAGCAACAAAAGAGGTTCTCTGGGGTGACTCTTAGGCCTAATTTTAAGTAGGTTTAGCCTATACTTTGTGAGGTAAGTTTCATGTGAAGAAACCCTAAGATTGAGGGCTTGGCTTATTGCTTTGTTTTTCCCCACTGCTTTTGAGAATGCCAGAAATTCTCCACATGGGAAAATTGAGTTTTCATCATTCCCCCAAATGGACTTTCCAAATATTTTTTATTCACTGTTCAAATCACTCTGGGATTTATCGGGGCATCACTCTGGACAAACCTACAAAATCTCATGCCCTACTCAAGGTTCCATCTAGTTATGGTGTTCAATTAAACTGTCCACGTAAGTTATATTAGGAAATGCACTAGTCACATTATAAATTTTGTATCAAATAAGCATTTTTTGCTTTAGTCTTATACATAAGTTTAAGTTTTAAAATGTGAATTCCCATCTATTTTCAACATCCTGCAATATTGATATTCCTTTGTTGTTCATCATGCAAAAACATTTCTTAATTTTTACATTTAGTCAGTATCATTGTATACTCAAGGCATTCCTAGATTATCATTAGGAATGAAGAAAATGAAAGAAAGATAGACGATAAAGGAAGGAAATGAAGGAAAGATAGACAAGACAGACTGAGATGGTATAATCTTGTGCTTTTGAGCCATCTGTATTTGCTCTTCAGAAAAATGCCTATTTGTATCTTTAGCCCATTTTATCATTGGGTTGTTTGTTCTTTTGTTGTTGACTTGAATGATTTCTTTGTGTATATAGGAACTCAAAGCTTTCTCTGATGTGTGATTTCCAAATATTTTCTCCCATTGATTTGGCTGCCTCTTCACCTTTTTGACAAAGTCTTTTGAGGTGTAGAAGCTTTTCAGTTTGAGGAGTTCCCATTTATCTAGTTTTTCTTTTGTTGCTCATAAGCTTTTGGGTGTAAAGTTTAGGAAGCTACCTCCTATTATTAGGTCTTGACGATGTTTCCCTACATTTTCTTAGAAGCTTTATGGCTTTAGTTCTTATATTTAGGTGTTTAATCCACTGTGAGTTAATTTTTGTGTAGGGTGTAAGATAGGGGTCCTCTCTCATTCTCTTGGCTATTGGTATCCAGTTCTTCCATGTCCAATTATTGAAAAGACTATTTTGTCCTAGTTCAGAGGATTTGGGGGCCTTGTCAAAAATCAATTGACTCTAGATTTGGTGGTCTATTGTTTGCACTCTCAATTTGATTCCATTGGTCAGTGCTTCAGTCTTTGTGCCAGTACCATGCTGTTTTGAACACTGTGGCTTTATCATAGGTTTTGAAGTCAGGGAGTGTTAACCCTCCCATTTCATTCTTCTTTTTTAGGATACTTTTAACTATTCAGGATCTCTTTCCCTTCCAGATGAATTTGGTAGTTAGCTTTTCCAAATCTTCAGAGTAGGTTGTTGGAATTTTTATTGGTACTATGTTGAATCTGTTATTCAGTTTGGGGAGAATTGACATCATAACTATATTTAGCCTTCCTGTCCCTGAGCAGGGAATGTCTTTCCACCTATGTAGATCTGCTTTGATTTCTTTTAGCAATGTTATGTGGTTTTCTGTGTATAAGTCCTTTACATCCCTAGTTAAGTTCATTCCTGAGTATTTGATTCTTTTAGTTGCTATTTTGAATGGAATTTTTTCCCTACCTGACTCCTCAGCTAGGTCATTGCTTGTGTATTAGAAATGTTACTAATTTTTGCACATTAATTTTATATCCTGCCACCTTGCTGAATTTGTTTATTAGTTTGAAAATTGTTTATTCAAGTAACTTTGCTATAGATTTCTCAGTGTCTTCCAAGTATAGTATCATATCATCTGCAAATGAGAGTTTTACTTCTTTCTGTCCAATTTGGATGCCTTTTATTTCTTTCTCCTGACTGATTGCTCTAGCTAGAACATCTAGCACAGTGTTGAATAATACTGGTGACAGCAGGCATCCTTGTCTTGTGCCTGATCTTAGGAGTAAAGCTTTAAGTCTCTCTCTGTTGAGTATGATGCTACCTATCAGTTTTTCATATATTCCCTTTATCATATTGAGGTAGTTACCTTTGATTCATACATTTTGAAGTGTTTTTATCAGAAAAGAATGCTGAATTTTGTTGAATACTTTTTCAACATCAGTCAAGATAATCATGTGATTTTTCCCTTTCAGTTTGTTAATGTGCTGTATTACATTAATTGATTTTCTCATGTTGAACCATCCTTGCATTCCTGGTGTAAACCCAGGTTGGTCATGGTGTATAATTATTTTAACTTGCTGTTGGATTTGATTTGCTAATCTTTTATGGAATTTTTTTTAATCTGTATTCATTAGGGAGATTGACCTGTAGTTTTCCTTTCTTATGACATCTTTACCAGGTTTTGGTATTAAAATGATATTAGCTTCATAAAATGAGTTAGCTAGAGTTCCTTTTTCCTCAGTTTTTTGGAAAAATTTCAGCAGAATTGGTATTAGTTCTTTATGGAATGTTTGACAAAATTCCCCTGTGAAGCCATCTGGCCCTGGGCTTTTCTTTGTAGGAAGATTTTTGTTGATCTTCTGTCTACTTGTTCTATGCAGATTGATTGAATCTCTTTACTTGTGATTGGTTTGTATAAATCTTCTGTTTCTTCCTGAGTCAGGTATCTTGTTTGTGTGTCTCCAGGAATTTGTCCATTTCATCTAAGTTGTTAGGTTTGTTGGTGTATAGTTGCTCATAGTATCCTCTTATATTTCTTTTATTTCTCCCGAGTCTGTGGTAACATACCCCTTCTTACTTCTGATTTTGTTTATTTGCATACTGTCTCTTTTTTCTTTGTCAGTCTTGCTAGCACCTGATTAATTTTATTGATTTTTCTCAAAGAACCAACTTTTGGTTTTATTGTTTCTTTCTATTGTTCTTTTGTTCTCCAATTCATTTATCTTAATCTTTGTTATTTCTCTTCTTCTATTTGCTTTGGGGTTAGTTTACTGTTCTTTCTCAAGATCCTCCAGGTGAATTGTTAAGTCCTCAATTTTTGCTCTTTCTTGTTTTTTAACATAGGTATGTAGGGCAATAAATTTCTCTCTCAGCACAGCTTTGCTGCATCCCATAAGTTCTGATAAGTTGTATTCTCATTTTCATTCATCTCCAGAGAGCTACTGATTTCTCTAGCCATTTCTTCTTTGACCCACTCGTTGTGTTATTTAATCTCCATGTATTTGTGAATGCTCTCATTCTTTGGTGGTTATTGAGATCCAGCTTCATCCCATTTGATCAAAGAAAGTGCTTTGAATCATTTCAGTATTTTTATATTTATAAAGACCTGTTTTATGCCCCAGTATATGATCTATCCTGGAAAATGTTCCATGAGCACTAGAGAAGAATTTATAACCTTGTGCTTTGGGGTACAATGACCTATATTATGTCTGTTAGATCTGATTCATTTATCAAGTTATTTAACTTCTCTATTTCCTTGTTGATCTTCTGTCTGCTTGTTCTATATATAGAAGAGAGTGGTATGTTGAAGTCTCCTACTGTTACTGTTGAAGCATCTATCACTCCCTTCAGTTTTGCTAATGTCGGTCTAATGTACTTTGGAGCTCCTTGATTGGGAGCATAAACATTTTTGATTGTTATATCTTCTTGGTGAATTGACCCTTTATTTAGTATATAGTTTCCTTCTTTGTCTCTTATGATGTCTTTACATTTAAATCTATTTTGTCCAATATTAGTATAGCTCCTTCTGCTTTCTTTTAGTTACAACTTGCATGGAAAATCTTTTTCCTTTCTTTCACTTTCAATCTATTTGTATCTGCATGTCTGAGATGAATTTCTTGTAAGCAGCATATTGCTGGATTATGTTTCTTTATCCATTCTGTCAAACTGTATCTTTTAATTGGTAAGTTTAGTCTGTTATACATTCAAAGTTATTACTGAAAATGTATTTCTTGATTCCACCATCTTATCTTTGGCTTGTAAAACCTGATAAAAGTCAATTTTCAAGCAACATTGTTTGTGGTAAAAATGATTCTTGATTGGTTTATTGCATTTGAAACTTGGAGAACTCTAAATACCTGGTGGGAAACTAATTTTGTCACTCTTTTAAAGAGCTATTTCCCTTGTGAGGACCATGGAAGCTATTCTTGTGAGAATGTTATGAGAGATACTGGCTTCTGTGATGGATATCCTCTTGCATTGGAACTGTCACTTGGGTACTGAAAAAATAGTTGTCAGATAGCTGTGTGAAATGCTGCAAGGACTCCCACAGGAAAGGAAGCCTCTCACAGCCTGCTGGCATGCTGTATTTCTTGTCCTGTGTAGGGCAGTGTTTCCTGAATGTAGTTAAGATCTCTTGTGAGTAGATAGACACCCTTGTTTTTCTTTCACCTTGGATGCTTCAAGAGGCATCACTAGTTAGTACCTGAGTTTCATGAGTGGATGAAATTGAGGAAAAAATTAAGAATAAGTGAGAACAGGAAGAACTGAAGTTAGAACTTTTAAAGTCAGCAGGTGATCAGAGGAAGAAGATACCAGATCTGAGAATGAAAATTCAGAGATAGGGGTGAACCTAGAGAGAGTGGTGTCATAGAAATGTAGGAAAGGACCCAGAGGAGCTAAGAGGGCCATTTTAACTTTTAAGAAGGGGAATCACTTATTGTTTAATATTGTTGGGATAATATTGAATCAAAGTTTAAATTGAAATTGACAATCAAAATATTGGTAACCTCATCAAGAATATTTTCATTGGACTAAGGTGAGAAAAGCAGTGGATTAGGGAATGAGTGGGAAACAATTGATATAGAGTTTTATATATAGAGAGAGAGACTTCAGTTAAAAGACTTTGAGAGAAAACAAAAAAAATTTAAAGGGCAGGCCACTGTGACTCACTGGGCCATGTGGAGAACCAGGTTTGATTCCTGGTGCCTGCCCATGTTTTAAAAAAAATACCAGACTTCAAGAATTTAGACTAGTCAAAATGGAAGTAGAACAAAAGGAGGTTTTGAGAGAGAGAATAGAAAACCACACCCTAAAGTGGGAATAGAGTTCTCACTTGCCATGTGGAGAACCAGGTTTGATTCCTGGTGCCTGCCCATGTTTTAAAAAAAAAACACCAGACTTCGAGAATTTAGACTAATCGAAATGGAAGTAGAATGAAGAGAGGTTTTGAGGAGAGAGAATAGAAAACCACACCCTAAAGTGGGAATAGCAAATAGCACAGGCTAGAAGGTTGCCTGCATACATGAAGAGGGTGGAATCCTTTAGGGTGTGTGTGTGGGTGTGTGGGTGTGAGTGAGTGAGTGTGTTTATAATTGAATAAAGAGGTATGAAATTGAGCTAAGTTTGTAGAGTATAATGTGAGTTTTCTTGAAAGTAGGAGGTATGTTCATGTGTTGAGAATGGGGGCTTTAGGAATTGGGTAGGAAGCTCAGGAATAATTATGTTTAAGGGTTTAGACTAGCTCAGGAGAATGAAAGATGAAATTAACCTAAGTTCAAACGTATTGTGGCTATAGGGTCATTTCATTAATGATGTTTATGTGAGTGGATGAAATGCATTGTTGTATTAATGCAGGCTTAGAAAGTTTTAGGGTTGGTGGGTGTTTCAGTTTGCTAAAGCTCCTGGAACTCAGTGTACCAGAAATGTATTGGCTTTTATACAAGGGATTTATTAAGTAAATTCTCAGGGTTACAGTTCTAAGGCTGTGAAAATGTCCAAAGGCACTGAGGAGAGGATCCCGTCTCTGAGGGCAGGCAGCATCCAGGTTCCTCTGCAGGGTAAGGCACCTGGTGAAATCTGTTTGCCCTCCTGGGTTGGCTTCAAAATGACCCTCTTAGCTCCTCTGGGTCCTTCTGGATTCTCTTGGGGGCTTTCCTTCTGCATCTCCAAATGTCTGCTTTCATTTTGTTGCTCTCTCCATTGGTTCTTTTAAAGACTCCAGTAAACTAGTTAAGACCTACCGTTAATGGGTGGAGTCACTTCCCCATCTAATGAGAAGGACCCACCCAAACAAGTCTGCCCCGACAAGATTGGATTTAGGATTAAAAGAACATGGCTTTTCTGGAGTACATAAGGGTTTCAAACCAGCACAGTAGATATTTACAGAAGAAGAGGAGGGAAACTTTATATAGGAAAGGAAGTTAGGCCTGGGAGAAAATGTTGTGATCAAAGTAGATGAAGTTAAGAGAGCAGGCTTCACAAACATGGAAAGCTTGCCAGGATTAAAGGTTGTGGTGAGAGTAGGAAATTAGAGTGTAATGGAACAGATGAGGAGAACAGGTGATGGCAAAGTTCACGTTTTGGCTTTTAAGAATAGGCTGATAAATACAAGTTGTTGGGATAGCAGAAGTTGCATGGTCATCCTTTTGTTGATAGGACATTGACAGGAATCTTAGGTACACTTAATATTCTCTGAACTTTAGCTGCCTTGTAAACATTTTGAAGAGTGTTTTTGTACAGAACTTTGACAGTGGTTATGGTCCAAACACTTAATTTGCAAATTGAGCCGTCGGTACATGGAACCTTGAGTAGGATATGAGATTTTGAAGATTTGTCATCATTATTGTGATGCCCCGATGCATCCCAGAGTGATTTGAACAGTGAATAATGAAGTATTTGCAAAGTCCCCTTGGGGGAATGAGGAAAAAGGGGGAAAATTCAACTCCCCATTTTGGAGAATTCCTAATATTCTCACAGGCAGTGGGGACAACGAAATCAATAGGCCGAGCCCTCAATCTTGAGGTTTGCCCCTGTGAAGCGTATTCTTGCAAAGGACAGGCTAAACCTACAAAAAATTAGGCCTAAGAGTCACCCCCAGAAAACTTGTTTTGTTACTCAGATGTGGCCTCTCTAAGCCAATTCAGCATGTGAACTCACTGCCTTCCCTCCTATGTGGGATATGACTCCCAAGGGTGTAAATCTCCCTGGCAATTTGGGACAGAAAGCCTGGGATAACCCAGGACCTGGCATCAAGAGATCAAGAAAGTCTTCTTGACCAAAAGGGGAAGAGAGTAATGAGGCAAAGTTTCAGTGGCTGAGAGATTTCAGAGTTGAGAGGTTATCCTGGAAGTTATTCTTATGCACTATATAGATATCCCTTTTTGCTTTATGATGTATTGGAGTGGCTAGAGGGAAGTACCTAAAACTGCTGAGCTGTGTTCCAATAGCCTAGATTCTTGAAGACAATTGTATAAAGATGTAATGTTTATAATGTGACTGTGTGATTGTGGGAACCTTGTATCCGATGTTCCTTAAATCCAGGGTATGAACAGGTGAGTAAAAATATGGATAATAATAAATAAATAAATAAATAATAGTGGGGGGACAAAGGGCAAAATAAACTAGGTAGATGGAAATACTAGTGGTCAGTGGGGGAGAGGGGAGGGGTATGGTATATATGGGTTTTTTCTTTTCTTTTTATTTCTTTTATTAGAGTGATGGAAATGTTCAAAAAATGATCATAGTGATGAATATACAACTGTGATGATATTGTGAGCCATTGATTTTACACCATGTATGGAATATTTTTATGTTAAGAATATGTGTTTGTGTGTTAAGGTTTTACAGTAAAAATATTTTTAAAAAACTAACAAAAATATTGAACAGGTTATTTTAATGTGGGAAGGAACCATAAAATACTACTGTTAAGAATATTAGAATGTATCAGACACCTGGGACTCTTTTCATTAGGTGTTTCTTTTCCTTTGGTTTGCTAAAGCTCCTGGAATGCAATATACCAGGAATGGAGTGGC
Organism: Tamandua tetradactyla; assembly: GCF_023851605.1. Taxonomy (NCBI): domain Eukaryota; kingdom Metazoa; phylum Chordata; class Mammalia; order Pilosa; family Myrmecophagidae; genus Tamandua; species Tamandua tetradactyla. Next base: position 584,250 of record NW_027518261.1, read on the forward strand.
TTTTAAAAAGGGAAATTGTTATTTTGCAAGTTTACAGTTCTAAGGTCTTAAAAATGTCCAAACCATGGCATCCAGAGAAGATACCTTGACTCAAGAAAGGGCCAGTGATGGTTTGGGGTTTCTCTGTCACCTGAGAAAGTAACCCCACCTTCAGTTTGGGAAACTCATCTCTATAGAAACCACCTAATCAGAAGGTACCACCCACAGTTGGGTGGGCCACTTTCCCAAAGAAACATTCAAAAATGTCCCACCCAGCAATATTGGATTGGAATTTAAGAACCTGCCTTTTCTGGGGAACACACAGATTCAACCAGGAAAGGTTTATACTAGATAACCTCTACAAAGATATATGGGAATGCTCCTGGCCCCAAGCAGATATTTCAGAATATGGTTTCCTTTCTTATAAAAGTGGCCTTTTTCCCTATTTTTAGGGAAAGTAGAAGCTCCTTGCTCCTCACCACATTATTATCTACCCATATACATGTCTCACCTGTACTTCTTTCTCCCATCTCAACAGAGATGTCTGTCTAGCTAAAGTTATTCTCCTTACGCTCTGAAATGCATGCTTTCTTGCCTGCTTTGTGAACCATTTCTTTAATTATTTCAAATTTCTCCTGAGCCTTAAACTTTCCTCTTCCATTGACTTCTTTCCCCACTTAAATATGCTTTTAGGTCACTGATTTGCCTTTACCACCTTAAAAGCAAAGTATCACTAGTGCTGAATGTCCACTCATTCATCTTGCCACTATTATCTGGCCCCTAAAATATTCAGTATATTCTCCAGTTTGTCCTCGTTGCCATATCCAGTGGATATGTGCATACATTTTTTATATACATATACATGCACATGCACATGCATATATATACAGTTTTTGTATGTATATTTATTCACCTTCTTTTGGGCATTAGATACTGTTAAATACATCTTCCTTGAAACCTTGTGGTCCTTTGGTTACTGTGACACCATTTTCTTGGTTCTCCTTCCACCTGCTAGATGTTTCCCAGCCAATTTTGTGGGCTTTTCTTTATCACTTATTTCTTTTTTTTTTATTTATTAAAAAAAATTAACTAACACAACATTTAGAAATCATTCCATTCTACATATGCAATCAGTGATTCTTAATATCATCACATAGATGTATGATCATCATTTCTTAGTACATTTTCATTGATTTAGAAAAAGAAATAGCAAGACAACAGAAAAAGAAATAAAATGATAATATAGAGAAAAAATATATTAAAAAAACTATAGCTCAGATGCAGCTTCATTCAGTGTTTTAACATAATTACATTACAATTAGGTAGTATTGTGCCATCCATTTTTGAGTTTTTGTATTCAGTCCTGTTGCACAGTCAGTATCCCTTCAGCTTATTACTTATTTCTTTTTATTTTGGTGTTCCCTCACAGCTTTGTTACTTCCCACTTGCTCAGTGCTCCAGTTAGCATCCCTTTTGATATTTTAAGATAAACATTAATCAATTTGATTATGTTCTGCCTTGTAGTTTTCTTCATTTTTATTGTGTTTTGGGTTTGTCAATCTTGTTGGATCTGTGAACTTAGATTTCATCAAGTTTGAAACTTTTTCAGTCATTATTTCTTTGAATAGTTTTCTTTCTCCCATCTCCTTTGTTTCAGGGACTCCAACTACCTGTACTAGGCTGTTCACTGTTATCCCACAGCTCCCTGATGCTCTTTTTTCCTCCTTGATTTCTTCATTTTTTATTCGTTTGTATTGCCATGCTTGCAAGTTCACAAGTCTTCCTTTCTGCATTATCTAATCTTCCACTAATCCCATCTAGGCTATTTTTAATTTCAGGTATGGTTGTTTTTTTCTCTAGGAATTCAGTTTGCTTCTTTTAAAAATCTCTTCTATGTCTTAAGAACAAATGGTATACACTTTGTTCTAGTTTGCTAGCTGTCAGAATGCAATACATCAGAGATGGATTGGCTTTTTTCTTTACTTTTTTTTTGTTTTTTGGATTGGCTTTTAATAAAAGGATTTATTTCATTAGTTCTTCAGGGGAAAGGCAGCTAGCTTTCAACTGAGGTTCTTTCTTACTTGGGAAGGCACAGGGTGATCTCTGCTGGCCTTTTCTCCAGGCCTCTGGGTTCCAACGACTTTTCCCAGGGTGATTCCTTTCTGCTTTTCCAAAGGCCTGGGCTGAGCTGCAAGTGTTGAGATGAGGTATGCTGAGCGGCTTGGGCTGTGCTATGTTGACGTCTCTCATTTAAGCACCAGCCAATTAAATCAAACATCATTCACAACAGCAGGCACACCTCTTAGCTGACTGCAGATATAATGAGCAACAGATGAGGTTCACTTACCACTGGTTTATGTCCACAGCAGCACAACTAGGTACCTTCACCTGGCCAAGTTGACAACTGACTCTAACTACCACATAATTATAGTAACTATGTTGATGTCTGTAATAATGCTAACATATATGTCACTTCTGGTTCAGCTTTGATAAATGTTCCTTCTCATTATGGATTGTATTTTCTCATGTCCTTGCATGCCTAATAATCATTGATTGGTTGCCAGACAGTGTGAATATTACTCTGTTTTGGATATCAGATATTTTTGCATCTCTGTACATCTTCCTGAGCTTTGTTCTAGGACATACTTACCTTGGAAACAGTTTGATTCTCACAGGTCTTACTTTTATGACTTTTAGGTGGGTCTGATGTACACTGCTCAGTCTAGAGCTAACTATTCCCCCCACTACTGAGGTGAGAGTTTCTTGGGTACACTACCCAATGCCCTGTAAATGATCAGTTTTTCCAATCTGACTGGTGAGACTAGGCACTATTTGAGACCTAGTGTAAACACCAGACACTGTTCTCTCTAATCCTTCCTAGTGGTTCTTTCCTCAGCCCCAGGTAATTTCCTCACCAGCACACATTGATGGATACTTTGCTGAGTGCTCAAGTGGGACCCTCCACAGACCTCTCAGCTTTGCTGTCTGTGCAGTTCTCTCTTTGGTGCTCTATCTTATGAACTCTGGCTGCCTTGATCTTGGGCTCTCAGCCCCGTGTTTTCAACTTGGTGAGTCTGCTGGGATCTCCTTCCTGCACGTGGTCTTGCCTCTCTTGAGGCTGTAAGCTGGGGCAACTGTAGGGCTCCTCTTGTTTTCCCATTTCTCAGAAATCACTGTCCTTCACTACCTGATGTTCAACATTCTTAAACCTATTTCCTAATTTTATGTGATTATTTGTTGCTCAGTTGAGAGGGTAAATCTGGCCTCTGTCATACCATCTCACAAAAAAGCTGAAATCAAACCCAGATTCTATTTTTGTTGTTGTTACTTCTTAAATTTTATGAGTCATTTAGACTTTTTTACCTAAATGTTCCATATGTCTCTCAAATATGACATGTCCAGCATTGATGCCTACCCTTTGCCAAACCTTTCCTCTTTCTTCTCCATGAATGTCACTTTGTTCGCAGTCACCAGAGCCTCGAGTGCTCCCTCCTCATCTCCCACCCTCCATTCACAGTCACCATCTGCATGTTGTTGTCTCCTGCCGTTTCCTTCTCTGATCCCCATACACATATATAATGCTATATAAATACCAGAGGAGATGAGGTTTTTGACCATGGTCCATTGCTAGGATGTAGGAATGCTCAAACTTCATCAGCTTAAAGGACACTGAAGACTGAGTCATTTTTTACTTCTCTTTCACCCTGCCACCCTTCTCATCACTCAAGTTTCTGTTCATTCTGTGTCTTACTATGTCAGCAGCCTTCCTCTTGTAACTCATCCTGCATTCTCCACTTTGTGGCAGAATTGTATCAGATGTCTATTGTGTGAGGTGCTGGGCAGCCCTCACTGAGTGTGACTGCCATGCAGCAGTGCATGGTGTCAGGGGAGGTGAGTCTCCCTCACTGAGTGTGACTGCCGTGCAGCAGTGCATGGTGTCAGGGGAGGTGAGTCTGCCTCACTGAGTGTGACTGCCGTGCAGCAGTGCATGGTGTCAGGGGAGGTGAGTCTGCCTCACTGAGTGTGACTGCCATGCAGCAGTGCATGGTGTCAGGGGAGAAGAGTCTGGAAAGAGTGCTGCATTCTCAGGAGTGCCGGGGTTGCTGAAGGTGAGCAGAGACCCTATCTGGAACACTTCGCCATTCCTTCTTAGTTCAGAACTTTGCCATGAAATAAGATGGGGGTCAAAACTGATAAGGGATGGCATCCTTGGGGGTTACCAGCTACCCCTGTTGTCCTGGTGAGCAGTTATTTCCTCTTGAGTGGCTGGCACGCTCCCTCCTTGCAAACAGGTTCATGCATTTGTGGGCATATCAGAATTCCCAGGTATAAAGAAGGTGCTCTTCATTAAAATTCTAGGATTTCAAGCTCTTATATTTGAAAACATTAAAAATGAAAATGCAAATGTTAAATGTTTTTATTCTATATTTTTATTTATCATGGTGTATTTCTTTTCTGCTTGAATTTTAGAAGACTGTTTTGTCGCAGAGCCTATCTTTAACTTGCCTTACCAGTGAAGCTTATTTTGTGTGCCTGGCTTTTATATGCCCTTCCTGTCCTTTTTAGGCTTGCTACTTGACTTTGGTGAACTTATTTCATGGTAAATTTTCCTTGTCTCCTGTCATTGACTTCTCATTGCTACTATTCCTTTCTATTTTTAGTTCTTTTCTACTGCTTTTATAGCATCTCTTAGCATATGATAATTGTGATGTAAACCAGTATGAACTAAATCCTTGAAAAGTATAGGAGAAGGAAGGAGTGGTTGTGACTTGGTGCTTTAGAGCAAGCTAATAGTAGCATCTCATTTTATATATTGGCATGTGTCTGCTCAAAAAATGGTTACTGCTTCCTAGCTTAGAAACCTATGTTTTCAACAGACTGGCAAGAATCCGCTTTTCACCAGGATCTCCTAACATATGCTAGCCCTCTTAGACTCCTACACCCTTTCCATTCTTATCCTCACACCCTGCGAGGGTTCACTGATGCTACTTGACATTTCTAGAACAGTCCTATTCTTTCCTACCCTTGTTTTTACTTCTACTTGAACCTTATCCCAAGGAGGTGGTTTAGGTACTGCCATCCCATTTCTCTGCTTCTCTCTATAGGAAGAGCCCCTCAAAAGAGTTGTCTGTGTCTTTAATTTCTCTCTCCTCATTCTTTCTTGAACTTGCTGCATTTAGGCTTTGAAGGCCTCACCATATACCAAACAGCACGTCAGCACACCAGTGAAACTCACTTTGCTTATTTTAGTAGTGAGTATTGACTACACACTGACTTGACACAGCCATAGTGATTAACTTCGTCGATCATCTCATTCTTCCTGAAATGTTTTTCACTTGGCTTCTAGGTTCTTATTCTTTGGGGTTTCCTAATTCTCTAAGTATTCTTTTTTCACTATTCTTTTCTTATTCCTCCTTAACTGGAACCTCTAAATATACATTGCTCCAGACCTTTTTTCTCCATGCACTTACTTCCTGGGTGAACTCACTGAGTTTCATGGCTTTAAATGCACTTCATGTACTGATTAATACCAGATTACATCTCTATCTTGTTCTCTCCTCTAAATTCCAGAACATAATGTATTCAGAATATATTCTCCACTTAGATATCCAACAGGAATTTCAGACTTAACATCTAAAAGCCAAACCCTACATTTTTCCCTAAAACCTGCTCCTACAGTTTTCTCCATCTTTATTTTACAGATGCTCTAGCCAGAAATCTCAGTCATCCCTGATTCCTTTCTGCCACCCCACATCCTGTTTCCTGAAGTTAAAACTATATCTAGGATCTAAACACTTCTGTGGCTGCCACTCTCGTAAGAGCCATCATCATGTCTCTTTTGAGAGACATGATCTGCTTCTGATTCTCTGCTACCCCCAGTCTCGGTTTAGCAACCAGAGTAAAGTCAGATCATACCACTGCTCTGCTCAGGCTTTCACATCCTGAGTCCCTTAGTGTAAGCCATACTAGGACCTACTGGTGTGGCCCCCAGGATTGGCCTCACCGTCTCTCACCGGTGTTACCCCGAAGAGCACTTGGCTCACTCCTCAGTCTGCTGTAGCAGGTGGTGTCCTCTCATCTCTCATATCCCTGGGGGGCTTAGTGATTGCTGTTCCTTTTTCCTGATATGCAATTCTTCAAGATGCCCATGCACAGTCTGTTTGGTGTCACCTGAGAGTGAGGCTTTTCCTGACCATTTTGTGTAAAAATAGTATACCATTTTTCCCTTCTTTCTCTACTGTCTGCTCTTCAAGAGATGCGAGTTCCGTGAGGAGAGGGACATAGTCTGTTTTCTTTACTGCTGTATGTGCATCCTCTGCAACAGCACCTGTCATAGAGTGGGTACTTGGTAAGGACATGTCAAATTAATTAATGAATAAATGTAAAACATATATACAAAGGCCTTTTGATTTTTGGAATTCTAGGACTAAGAAAGTCCCCACTGTCCCCACTATGTAATCATTGCCCCATCCTGTTCTTGGCATGTCCATTCTTCAGTGCTTCTAAGGACTCACAGGTCTGAAATTTTTAGTTGAAATATTGAATGTCTTTTAGTGAGCCCCAAGTTACAGTTCATAGGGATATCTTTTCTCTCATCTTTCCTTTGCTGTGATAATAAACTTCATTTTTTTGTTGTTTATTTTGTTTCTCATATAATTCTCATGTAATGGGAAAATTAAGCTTTTTAAAGTGTTTTTTTTAACTAATTGACTTTTGCATATGATATCAGTAAAGGGTTTAAGGAAGTTTATACTTATAACAAGGCAACAGAGCATAATGGTGAAGATTCTGGGTTGTACAGCTGAGCTGTCAGGTTTAAATTTTAATCTGTCTACTTAACTAGTTTAATGATGTTGAAAAATTTAATAAACTCTGACACTTTCTCAGCATTCCTGTAAGAAAATGGACAGAATAGTATCTAACACTTAGGGTTTTTATGAGGGTGAAATCAGTTTTTAATATGTTTAGATCAGTGCCTGCCACATAGTATTGCATAAATTTTGCTAGGTAAACAAAATAATCTTTTACCTGTATGTTTTCAGTTGTTATCAGGTATTTTCCATGGTCTTACTACCTATAATCTACACACAATTAAAATATATATTTGATTAAAATCTGATAAGCTAACCCTTTTGTATTTTTGTCTCCTAGAGCTGCTTATCATCCAGAGTTTCCAACAGTCCAGGCAGCTTTAGAAATAGATAATGCTGTCATTGCCAATAACCTGATTGACATGAGGGGAATAGAGACAGTGCTGTTAATCAAAGTAAATCCAGGTGCTTGCTGTGTGTTATGTTATTTAAAATTTTCAAAACCAAAGATACTTTATGCCAACTTGTATTTCACTTCTTTTATAATGGAGTTGTTATTTTTAAGCATTGTACTTTTTTTTGCATGGGCAGGCACCGGGAATCGAACCTGGGTCTCCAGCATGGCATGCGAGATCTGCTTGCTGAGCCTCCATGGCCCACCCTAAGCATTGTATTTTTATCATTGGGAAATCTATATAGTAATCTTAATAGAGTTGGTTGGTTTGTGCTTTTTCTACTCTAGGGGGCTTTACAACTTCAGACTATTCATAAATAATTTCACAAATGGATGTTATTCCTTTGGTTTATAGTGTTATAAATATTCTTGCTCATGCTTTCTTGACTACCAAGTCCATTTTGTCTGTGCCCTTGCAGATGAATATTTCACTTTCTTCTACTTCTTAGAAGTACTTTACTTGATATTTTAAAAATTATTTTTCTTATAACTGAACTCTGTAAAAAAATCAGTATTTATTCTTCGATTTTATATGTATTTTTATGTCAATTCCCATTTGACTTGACGATCATATTGGGTTTCATCTATTGGCAAAATATGGTGAGAAGGCACAAGAACCTTGAAAAAGTAATCTCTAGTCAAGACAAACATAATAATCTGTTTTTCTCATTAATAAAAAGAAAGAAGTGGTGATATTGATAATCCAAATATATGTATTGTAGTTTGATATTGTAAATATTTATAAATTTGGCTCACTCAGATTTTTAGAACAATACTTAAAATGAAACAATAAAATCCTGTTGTAAATATCTGTCCCCAGAGAAGATGACTAGGCCTCTGATAAGTCAAATCCCTTTCACTTCCTCCAGAGCTCAAATATTTTCAGGTTTTCCCTATGTAAATCAAAGTATCTTTTATTGGATTTGCTATTCAGTCATATCTTTTCTAATTATAAAAGTCATTTTTAAAAATTAAGACCTAATCTAAAATGAATGTTTTCATGTGGAAAAATGGGTAAAATATTTTTAAAGTATTTTATGTGAATATCAGTACTAGAATTTAAAAATAAAATTGATTGGCTTGTCATGAAATGTGACTTTAAAATTACAGTATTGTGGTACTGTAAAAGATGTTGTAATAGTTTTGATTCTCTGAAATTTTTTGAAATTCTTATTAGCAGTATGGAGTTATTTCATTTGAAAGTTTAAATAGATAACTTGAGTTATCTTAGTCATGAGGATTAGTAACATTTTGAAATTTTGTGCATCAGAAATGCTATGACATAATTGTTAAAATGTATTTTATGGTTCTTTTAGAACAATTCTGTAGCTTGTGCAGTAATGCAGTCCCAGAAGCCACCCAGGAATTGTAGAGAAGCTTTTACTACTGATGGTGATCAGGTTTTTGCAGGACATTATTACTCATCTGAAAATACAAGACCGAAGTCCCTAAGCAGAGATGTGGATTCTGAAATAAGGTTGGTGTGAAGTTTAGCTTTACTGTATTATTCCCATGGCTTCCTTTTAGGTTCAGTTTCTTTCCTGTTCCCCTTTTAAATAGTTCTTTCAGTGAAGATCTTTAAGTGAGATCCCCTCAGTGTTTAGTCTCAGAAGGTCATTTAGCTGAATATGGAATTCTAGGTTGACAGTCATTTTCTGTCATCACTTGGATGATAATATTCTGGCTGAGAGTATTTTAGAACAGTGCTCTAAACACATTTTAGAAATGTGTTCCCAGGACCACCTTTTTAATTCTTGTTCCCTGTCTGCAGAGATAAAAAGTTTAACTCAGTGTAAATCAACTTAAATCACTATGCCCACTGTTTCTGATCATTTTCCTCAGGAAGGGAAAAAGTGTCTTGGTTTATATTTTGGCTCAAGTTCCTTATCATTTCTCTGACTGGTGCTTTGGTTTTCACTGGTTTAGAGAGATGACAAATTGACTGCTACCCACTATTCAATTCCTGTTTGCCTCTCATTTTGTGACCCCGGGACATCTGGGTATAAATACAGCTTGGTCCTGTGTGTTTATCCCAATGCAGGTAACTGGTGCTGTATTTTCTCCCTTAGGAGTTATGAACAGGCTGGGGGCTGGCATCAGTCTTAGGGGAGGCTGGAATTTAGTGAATTCTGGAAAGACCATAACCCACCAAGATCCATGGTCCCTCGGAGGAAACTCAGCAGAAGTCTTGCTTGAGTCTGGGAAGGAGCTGAATATAACCATACATTCTCCTTGTCCTCAAGCGTAAGGATGGGGAGAGACAGACCCAGAAAGGCTTCCTTATGGTGCCTTTGTGAACATGCCACCCCCCCTGGCTGTTGAAGCACTTGCCCTTGGGGATAGAGATTACTTTCGCTCTTTTGGACTGCTGCCGTTGGGCATTCTGCAACAGCAAGAGTGCCAGTGCTTCCGTCCAAATCTCAGGGATTTTGCAACCAAAGAAAGTCCAGCTGGAACAACTAAAACACATGCCCAGGAAATAGAGCTGATGGAAGAGACAAATTGGGAACTTGAATGAAAAGCTAATAAGCATGCAAAAAGAATATCAGGTACTAAACATGATTTTCCAACTGAGCTACTCCATTGATAAATTGATAGATTGAATATGAATTAGTAACTTAGATCTTAAGTAGTAGAACTTAGAACTTAAGTAGAATAAATGCTTAAGAAAATTGACAAAAGTTGGCAAGTATTCTCAGTAACTTGTCTAATGGAAATGAGAATTATGTTTTCCAATAATAATAGTCATTTTTGGGTGATTATGTGAGCCACATAAAAGAAAATAACTATAGGGGACATTACAAAGTTCAGTAAAACTTCTCATTTAACAACAGAAAAAAGTTAAATGACCAGCGTCTTGATGTTATGGCATTCATCTCATATTTTAAACTGACTCTGAGCTTTTGTGGTAGGACAGATGGAAGTCCATGGTGTTTGAATGCATCTGTATAATAAATGTTTATTCAGTGTGTCATAACACAGGCCTTCCTAATTTTTAACTGTCTAATCCTGAATTGTATGTATTCAAATGAATAGGAGTTTGAATATGTAAAAATAATACCGTGGTAGTAGTACTCTGTGTAATTCAGAATGGTTCATGCACTTGTTTCGCAAGTCTTCTAAAGTATAGTGTGCTTGTCTCATAATGTAAGAAGGCATTGTAAGTGTATCTCACAAGCAAATCAGGATCTCTGATTCTACCATTTTAGTAATAGGAGGTCAGAAACTTATCATTGTGGTTGATCTTTGGCTTCAATTTTAGCTAAAAAGCATGTATGCTGATATGTAGTGACCAAAGCCTTTGTTTTAAAAACTAATTGAAAAATTGTTTTTAAAAAATTATTTCCCACATTGATACACTTTTTTAACAGAAAATAAACCAGGTTCTAATGATATTTAAAAGATTTTTCTGTCATGTTTGACTAGAAGCAATATGATAGTTGCATGATGTTTGAAAGCTAAAAAAATGTATTATTTTCAGAAATGCAAACATCTTTAATATTAATTGAATATCACTTAGAAATACATAATTCTATCACAGATAATTGCCATATAACAATAATTAATTAACTGCTGGTTTTAAGATAGCTGTCACCAGATAAATGTTTTGAAGGACTAAGACCATTTGGTTGTTTCTTGCCTACTGAGTTAGTTTTAAAACTCATCAGAGAATCAAAAGCAAGTGATTAATTTATAGGAAAGTACATCTACACTAGGTTGCATTTGTTTCAAAAAAAACATTAAGAGAGACACAGGTAAGGTAATTCAGGGGTAATTCTGCCATGCAGGAGACCCGGGTTCGATTCCCAGCCCATGCACTTTCCCCCCAATCCCCAGAATTCTTTCAACAAATGGTGCTGCAGTAACAGGATAGTCACATGGAAAAGAATGAAATGAGACCCCACCACATAGCATTAAAAAAAAGCAAACCCCACAAACCTCTAAGTACTTGACAGGTAATGTGAACTTAATTAGATCAGAGTACAGTGACTTCATACAGCAAATGATGTTCTCTTTTAATTCACAAATTCTATCAGGTGCCACTCCTATAAGCACCTGGACTAATTCTAGTGAACTTCCCTAAACTAGATCTTGTAACAGGTGGTACTGCTTTGTGTTAAAACTGCAACACAAGTAAAGGAATTTTCCTCCTAATTTCCTTTTGCCACATCATGAAGCGTTTTTGATACATCTGCTGTGCTTCAGGTTTTTCATCATTTTGGCTTGAAGTCTTCCATTTCTGAGTTTTGCAGGCTAATCTGGGTCTGTTAAGGTAGGTTTTGGACACCTGTGTCTGTAGGCACATGAAGATGACCAGGGCTGCCTCCGTGCTCCCCCTGCTCCTCCCTCTCATTCCACTCGTAGGTCCTTACCTTCCCCCCATGGCCTGTGGCTTCCTTCCTTCTGTTAAGGTTGGACACCGGTGTCTGTAGGCACATGTGGATGGCCAGGGCTGCCTCCGTGCTCCCCCTGCTCCTCCCTCTCATTCCACTCGTAGGTCCTTACCTTCCCCCCATGGCCTGTGGCTTCCTTCCTTCTGTTAAGGTTGGACACCTGTGTCTGTAGGCACATGTAGATGGCCAGGGCTGCCTCGCATGCCCCCCCCTGCTCCTCCCCGCTCATTCCACTCGTAGGTCCTTACCTTCCCCCCATGGCCTGTGGCTTCCTTCCTTCAAAATCCAGCAGCCTGGACTGTTCTGCCAAGAAGGTGGGAAAAAGTTTAGGGTGCTTGCCAGTTCGGACTTGTCCTCCAGAAACCTGTTCAACCCCTCCTCACCATGATTTTCTGCTAGGCAGTGTGTTCCGATCATCTGAACTTTTTCACCTACTTGCTTAAAAGTTTTTTTTTATTGTGGTAATGTGTATATATAACAAAATTTGCCAGTTTAACTGTATTTAAAGCCACAATTCAGTGACATTAATTACAGTCTAATGGTGTTATGCTACCAATATGACTGGCTATTGCCAAAACTTTTTCATTATCCAAAACAGAAACTATGTCTCCATAAAGGATAACTCCTCATCCCCCTAAGCACTAGCTGGTGGTAACCTCTGAAGTTCTTTCTCTCTCTTTGAATCTTTTTCATGTAAATGGAATCCTACAAGGGTTGTCCTTTTATGTCTTGCATCTTTCACTTAGCTTAATGTTTTCAGGGTTCATCCATGTATATTCTATTACATGTGCAGATCACATTTTTCTGGTCAGTCATCTGTAGATGGGCATTTGGGTTGTTTCTACCTTTTGACTATTGTAAATAATGATGCTATGAATATTGCCCTACAAGTGTCTGTTCAGTTCCTACTTTCAATTCTTTGGGTATCCAGGAGTGGAATTGCTTAACATTTTGAGGAACTGCCAAACTGTTTTCCACTGTGGCAACACCATTTTGCATTCCTTACCAGCAATGCATGAGTTCTACTTTCTACACATCCTCACCTTATTATTTTAAAAGTGTTATTTTCCACTTTAAAAATAATAGCCAGCTTAGTAGGTGGCTGATCGTGATTTTGATATGTTTTCCTGATGGTTAAAAATGTTGAGTATCTTTTTATGTACTAATTGGCCATTTGTATGTCTTTAGAGAAATGTCTCTTCTAGTCCTTTGCTCATTTTTAAATTTGGCTGACTGTCTTTTTGTTGTTGAGTTGTGGGAGTTCTTTATATATTCTGAATATCAACTCCTTAATATGATTTGCAACTAATTTCTACCATTCTTTAGGTTGTCTTTTCACTTTCTTGATAATATATTTCGATGTGCAAAAGTTTTTAATATTTTGAAATCCAGTTCATTTAAATTTTCTTCTGTTGCTCATGCTTTTGGTATAAAGTCTAAGAATCCATTTCCAAATACAAGATCCTGAAAAATTTCCCCTGTGTTTTCTTCTGAGAGTTTTATGGTTTTAGCTTTTATATTTTGGTCACTAACCCATCTTGAGTTCATTTTTGTAAAAGTGTGTGAGATAAAGTGCAAGATAAGGGCCCACCTCCTGACTTCTGACAGGTGGTTACTGCTTTTTTACTTTCTCCTATCCTAGGAATTACACAGATGCATGTTAACAGGGGTTAGCTGCTTGCAGCATCAGGAATCAGATTTTTACAGGATACTCTTAAGAACTGTAATTTGTGGTTTTAAAATTTTGTAACTTTTCTGTTGCACTTTTAGTTTTAGAATACTGAATGTAGAAATTGTACTCCTGGTAGGTGCTGTTTGTGAGCCAGTTCACCACTTCAGGCAACTGATGTGACTATGGCTGCTGGGTCAGCAGCCTCTTTTTTTAAAAAAATGCAGAAAAATTTTAATTGGAAAACAAAAGTAGCTCATATTCCCATTTATTCTTAGTCTCTGTTGACTTTTTTTAAAATAAATAAAACTGTTATATGTATATGGTCAGGAAATTCATACAGAACAGAAAGGTATACAATTACATGTATTGTCTTGGTTTTGCTTATTATCCCACTGCAGTTTTCCATTGTGAAAGTGCTCAGAGAATGCAGGGAGATGTGCACATAAGATTAGAGGATAATTAGCAGTGCTGTTACTGCTTTATATAATATCATCTTAAAAGTTGCCAATAAATTCCTGAAATAAAAAAAAATAAAAATTGCCTATGGATTTTTGGATTTTCAGAATATTGTAACATGAGTATATAACTTTCAGAAGTGTGTTTTTCAAATTTTATTCTTTTACTCATTCAGCAAGTATTTGATGAGTGCCTAATATACCAAGCACCTTTCTAGGCACTCGAGATATAGCAGAAAACAAAGCACACAGAATATCTCTCAAGGACTTGTTTGGAGAAGTGGGAGCTAGCCTATAGGTAAATACAAGATCAGGTGATGAAAAGTTCCACAGAGACACAGAGATCAGAGCGACAGGTAGAGGGTCCACAGGTATTGTTGTAGGCAGGCAGGTAAAAGAATGTATGTATGGCTCACAAACAGCCATAAGGAATCTTATCACAGGGTGATGTATCTCTCAGTGGTTAACAAATGTTCGTTTACTATGTAAAAACTAAAAGCTAAGGAGGACACTCTATGAAGATGTGTAATTGAATTAGTTCTTCCCAGAATAGAGGCTGAAGTAAATTTAGCAATTTTGTTAATGCAAATTATGTTGATTGCTTATATTTATTCTCAAAGTTCAGAAAATTGCATAAAAGAATATCTTCACTTTTGCTGGCTTTTACTTTTGGTTTAGGCTTTTAAGTTTCAAGTTTGATTACTTGGTAAATTTTTTACTTTTAGTAGAACTACTGTATGTCAATAAAGATACATTTTTAAAGATGATAAACTTGTCTCACTGAGTTCTAAGGGACTGTAAAATTTTTGCGTCTGGCCCCATTTTATCAGAAATAATCACAGTTATTCTCCTTTCTCTACTTTGTCATTAATTTATCATTCATCCACCTAACATTAATGAAATTTTTCTTTTTAATTTGAAAATTCTAGCAAGGTGATATAATTATGTTTCATCAAATTTAAGGTGCTCTATTATATTATCTATAAGAAAGAAAAAGTGCTGCTAATTGAACTATGGAGTGAAAGATGGTTTGAGAGAAATGGGATATTAAAATGTAACGGAAATATGCATCTTAGTGAACTAGAACAGACACCTTGAACCAGAGAAAGATTTTCTTAGCATCAGAGGTTTTCCTCTTCTTTCAGATAGGCAGCTTTGAAGCAGATGCTTGGATCAGTGAGGCAGGCCACAGTCACCTCTGAAGCCTGTCAGCTCTGCTAGCACAGAAGGCCCTTATGGCTCAGGCATCTGCCTCCTTTATCCATCTCTGTCCTCTGAGTCTTCCCGGCACTCTCCACCCTTTTTGAGTATTTGTTTGTCCACAATAAAAATTGAGCAGACTTGATCATTCTGCTTTCATCCTCTATACCTTGATACATTTCTTTCCATCTTTTCCTAGTTTGCCTCACTAATGAAAACTTACAGTTTGGTTGTCACTTCTCCCAGACTCACTCTTATGCCCTGGTTAGTACCATGGATATATGGTAGCAGTGTCCTTTTCACATTTTACTAAGACTTACTCCCCTGATTTTTTTTTTCTTTTTGTGAGTCATATCTCAATACTGTTTCTCTGCCCACTACTATGCATGATGCCTTCCACATGGCAATCATATCATAAGTACTTGTAATGAGATAAGTAAAACTTCAGTTTAGTTTTTAAAAATCTCTACAGGATGTTTTTGTTATTAGCAACTTGGTAAAATTACTGGGCTGGTTTAGCTGTATAGGGTTTTGCATATGTGATTGCCAATAAGCCTTTCTTTTTAAAGTTTTTAAAGTATTTATAATTTTGAGCAGTAGATTTAAAGTATTTTTTTATCCTCTCCACTCCATCAAGCCACTTGGAAAATGAGGTTGAAAATAAGAAGGCACAGTTATTAAATCTTCAACAACATTTGTCTGCCCTTGAAAAAGATATTCAGTGCAATGAAGAATTTCTTAAAAGATGCCAACTACATTACAAAGAGTTAAAGGTAAAAAAACAAAGCATCATTTTATTTTCCCAACTTACTACCTCCAAGTCATTTTTAAGATTCCCCTGTTCATTTAGAGCAGTGGTTCTTAAATATTTCTGGTCTCAAACCCCTTTATACTCTTTACAGAGCTTTCCTTTATGTGGCTAAAAATTGAAAGAGAAAATTTAAAATATATATTAATTCTTTTTTAAAAATAATAAACTCATTGTGTTAATATAACAATTTTCATTAAAAATAACTATATTTTCCAAAACTAAAAATAAATAAATAAATGTGAGATTGGTATTTTTTATATTTTTGTCAACCTTTTAAATGTCTGGCTTAATAAAGTTCAACCGAGTTCTTCTACCCATTTCTCTTAGTCTGTTGTGATATTACATGTCATGTATTTATGAAACATCTTGTACTAACATCTTAGTGTTTTTATGGGAATAGTTTGACCTCACAGACCTCTTTGAAGAGTCTCAGAGAATGTGGATCACGCTTTGAGAATTGCTGAATTAGTCTTTCCTTAACCTTAGACTTTAAGATATTTCAGAAAAATATTTTCTCTAAATCCTAAATTGTCATGATTTTGAATGCAAAAAATGGATTACTTACATTTTTTCACCTTGAGTGGTGTGGAGGTCAGATTAGCAGTATGGGTGACCCATGGCAGAAGGTAGCAGTTCTGTGTAACCTTCTTTTGGTTGATTCCAGAATCCTTTTGTATCATAGCATAGTAGAACTTTGTGGGTTAAAATGTTTTTTCCAAGGTTTTGGTTTTTTAAATTTATTTCTATTACTAGAATCAGTTCTTTCTTTCAGATGAAAATAAGGAAAAGTCTTTCTGAACTTCAGGAACTTGAGAATATAGAAGAACACCAGTCTGAAAATATTGCAACCCTGGTAAGATGCTTCTCTTCAATTTAAATATAGTGTTAAAAAGATAAAACTGCTTCTCTTCAATTTAATTGTAATGTTAAAGGATAAAACTGTCATTTAGGGTAATGGCATTTGCTCTCAGGTTTTTAAAAAAAATCCTTTTAACTGAGGCTGTGCTTTAGGATTGCTATCTCCATTTACAAATGGCAGAAACTGGCATGTAGGCTTCAAATTCCTTGATATTTTAAATGTACACTTGTATGCATAATAATTGATTTTGTCTTCTATCACATGGAATAAAACTTTATCAAAAATTAATGTGCTTCTGAATAGTGGCCCATCCATAAACATTGCCTAGCAAAGTGCTTTTTCACATAGTCATTTTAAGGGTTAATCAGTGTCAGTATTAAAGAGCGAAGGCAGCAATACCATTTTTGACTCAGTTGTAATTGCCCTCTACATTGTTTTCTTTTTTCCCAAGGTAATGACTTTCATTTTAGTTCACCACCTATTTGTTCCTCTTTATTTTTTTCTTCTAGGCATGTTTTTAAGACACTCAGCTTAGTTCCTCTGAATTACAGTAAACAGTGAATTCGGTAGATTGCAAAGTCTTGTTAAAGTGAACATATAATTATTGAGTGTCCTCCTCTGTACCAGGAACCATATTAAGTGCTGGGAACAAAATAGATGAAGTCCCTGCTCTGATGAAACATTACTCTAGCGAGACTTGCCTTCATTGTTTATTTTTATTATTTTTTTGTTTTCTACTTTTTATTTTCCTGCTTTTACTCCTTTTACCAAAAGACTGAATTTTTTAAAGGTATGGATTTTGTCTTATGTATTATTGTTTACTCAGCACTTAACATATTGTCTGGCACAATATATATATATTTATATAAAGGAAGTATATTTTGAAAGAAAAAGTAGAACAAAGGCTATTTCTTTTGACTAGAACTTCAAGCAGGATATTTTATAACTTGTGTCCTAAGTGTTTCCCTTTCTTATTTTAGAATGTGTCTTCTTCCACTTCCTTATTTTTCATTAGGGAGATGAAAATTCTAATATTCTTTCAAGGTGTATCTTGCTACTTCAATCTGCAGTTATATCTAGATTTTTAGAATAGGATTAACTTTTGTTTACATGTTTAAAGGTTGTTGCACTTATTCAACAGACGTTTTCATAAAATGCTCTTTGAGGTTTTTTTTCTGTCTCTTCTCTTGCCTAATTTACACTTACAGTTTGTTTTTGATCTGGTTTGCCTATAATTTGTTGTTTCTCTTTCAGAATTGTTTAGGATCTTTTTCTACAGATAACTTCCATATTTTAGTTAACTCTGTGTGCTCTTTCAATGTTGCCAGGAAGATGAAGCTCAAGAAAATAAAAACAAAATGAAACTAGTTGAAAAAGTATGGAACAACAAAAAGAAAATACGGAAAATCTTAAAAGTTTGAAAATGGAAGCAGAAAACAAGTATGATGCTATTAAATTGAAAATTAATCACCTATCAGAGCTAGCAGACCCACTTAAGGTATGTACATATTGTTGCTATTCTGTTGTATGTGCTTTTTTGTCTTTTAGTGTTACATCCACAGCACAGCTGTTGAATATTGCCCTAAAAGAATTTCTAATTAAATGTAAACATAACCACATAAAAATAGGATGTAAAGCATGGAAAGAACCAGATATTCATCGTTAAGCACTTAGAATTAAAGCACTTCTGCTCATGCCTCTAGGAGAGTAAACTTACTGATTTTCTTTCTGTTTCCCCCCAGAATTGCAACTTTTGTTTCTTCTTTTTG
This sequence comes from Tamandua tetradactyla, assembly GCF_023851605.1. Classification (NCBI taxonomy): domain Eukaryota; kingdom Metazoa; phylum Chordata; class Mammalia; order Pilosa; family Myrmecophagidae; genus Tamandua; species Tamandua tetradactyla. The sequence continues at coordinate 602,655 of NW_027518261.1, forward strand.
TTTTTAATTACCAGGAGGGACACCTGGTTTGTTTACACTGTTTGCTTACCTGTTCTGTTGTTCCATTTTTCCTTTGATAACCTAAGAATTTACTTGCTCTGAAAACCAAATAGAAATAAAGTACCACCAAATGCCTGTTTAACAACACATCTCAGTTACATTCCAGGTTGAATTCAATTGATGTTTTTAACAAATGCTTTTTGAGACCAAATTTTGGGAAATAAAGTATTTTCATCAATTAAATTATAGTAATTTCCCCATATCATGTAATAACTTAGATATCAGGTAGTTTGTTGTCAGTATCATTTTTATGAATAGCTCTTAATTATTCTCAGAACTTCAAATTTTATTAATAAGACACTGAGAAGAGTTAATAGTATATATTAAAAAGTATGAGGTTGTGTTGATGACATCACTCTAATATGTGGAAAATTACCCTCTGAATCAAAATGTATTTGAATATTTTAAAAGTTGAATTTGTATGCATAGGAAATCAAATATAGTTGTCTTGATAGACTATTAAAGTTGGAAGAGCAGCTGCATAGAGACAGCTTTTCTATTTGTACAATTGGATCTCTCTGTAGTTGCTCATATAGTCCAAGAATTTAAAAAATAAAATTAGTTTTAAAGTAAAGAATGAAATCAGTATTAAAATTATCAAGAATAGAGGTAGGATTCAGATTTGGAATTGGAGGAGGAAAGTTTCAACAAAGTAAGTTAAAAAAAAACAAAAAACAATGGGTAGGGCAGGCAATGGTGGCTCAGTGGCAGAACTCTCACCCCGCCATGCTGGAGACCCGGGTTCAATTCCCAGAGCCTGCCCATGCCAAAAAAAAAAAACAGCAACGGATAAAAGATCTTAACAGGGTAACTGAAAATCAAAATGACAAAATATGCCAATATTATATAGAAAAAGAAAGATTAGCTCCTAAGTTATTTATCCCAGAAAAATTAAAATCAAGAAATGATGAAAGAATAAGCTATGTTCTTTTCTTTTAGGGTTATCTAGACTAGAGCAACTCCTGGAATTAGGAGTCCATGAGTTCAGGAGCAGAGAATATGGGCAGAAGTCAGGAAGAATTCTTAATTTTAACTCTGCCTTAGCTGCAAATAATTGAAAGCTAGAAGCTGAGTCCTTCAGTAAAGCTGTGTGCAGTCAGTAGACAGGAGGCTTTTCCTTTTAAGTATCACATCACACTAGCTGTGGATAAGAGCAGGACCAAAAGGAATTGGCTAACAAAATTTAATTCCTTTGTGAAACTGTAGTCCTTGTAGTAGCAGCTTCTAGATATAATCTGTTTGCTGTTAAGAGTTGTGTTTGTTTTGTATTGCGGTGGTGATGAGGCTATGGAGTGCTCTGTTTACCATATGTAGTCCCTGAAATTTTGGCATAGGGAATATTTTTCTACTTGAATGGTGATTATTTTGATTTATGTTTACAACTTAATGGTTTTGTTGCAAACTACATTTGTTGGACGGGAAGCAGGTGAAGCTCATGCAGATGTAGGGTCTGCAGTATCCGAGGGCCAGGCTCTCAGTTTCGGACATGGGTAGAACCCATCTGCATGGATGTGCCTGATCTTTTGAAAATGCTTAGAGCTTACTGTAAATCAGCAGTTTTTAAAGACCTTGTAAACCAAATAAACAGACTAAACCCTAATTTGATAGCTATTAAATCATCAGCCTTTTAATCTGTTAAAATTGTATTGAGACATATTGATATACATCAAATATATATATATGTAAGTATACAACTTGATAAGTTGTGACGTGTATATAGCTGTGACCCGATTATCACAGTCAGAATAATGGACGTATTCATCCTTGCCCAAAGTTTCCTCATGACCCTTTGTAGTCCCTGCCTCTCCTTTCCCCTGCCCCTTGTCCCCAAACAATTGCTAGTCTGCTTCCTATTGCTATTATTTTCACATTGTAATATTCATTCATATTGTTTCTGATGCCAACAGTGTGGTTCAGTTGTAAATATCTGTCCCCACTTGGAAGGGTGTCGGTTGCACATGTGTGAGGGCGTGTGGGCACACACACACACTCACTCACATACACGAGCAGGGCTGGCAGGCTGCGAGGGGGCAAGGGTCTGGTGTTGGGGGGCAGGCAATGCTGGAAGTTGGATGAAGTGTTATGGTGGATAGTTCTAATTGAACTTGTTTTTTATATGTGTAATTAAAAATAAACAATAACCTTTTTTTCTTTTGAATTACTGCAGTACTCATTGGCATGGCATTTGAATAATAAGACTCATGCTGACATGGGAATGTCCAGCTTCACAAGTAATCTTTCTTTGTATCTTCCTTTTGCACCTTCTTTTTTTCATGTTCTAAAATATATTCTGAGTTAATATAGCAAGAGAGAAGGCCATAAAATACAAGCTGAATATACAGAAAGAAAACTTACACTACTTTATAATTTTGCCTAAAGTTAATTCTGCATAATCACTACCTACTTGCAAATGCTTACCACATCATTTCAATCTGGATTGAATCCTCATGTCAGTTTTAGCTTGTAACCTGAAATGAGGGTAACCTTCTAAGTCTTGGAGCACATTTTAATTGTGACATGTGGATCCATAATTGTACTGCCATAGTCATCAATAATAAACCTGATGGGGGCAGGCCACAGTGGCAATAGTATATAACATATGATTTCATTATGTATATAAGTCAAATCCCTTTCACTTCCTCCAGAGCTCAAATATTTTCAGGTTTTCCCTATGTAAATCAAAGTATCAGTCAGCTGTTTTCTCTTTTCACAGCTCGCATAACCCGGAAGGCAGCAGAGCTGCGGGAGCCAGGCCCGATGCAAGGCCCCGTTTTGCTTGACCAGGTCCCACACCTTTAACCACCGCTGTGAGCCTCGGCTCCTGCCCCCGCACGGCAGCCCCGCGCCCCCTCAGCGCTCGGCCTCCTGCCCTTCAAGCCGCGCCCCCGCCGCCGCCCCCACCCGGGGAGTCTGCGACGTGGACCCCAGCTCTCATCGTCCTTGTCATTGGCCCCTCCCCGTTCCCCTGTCCCCCAGCGGGCCCCTCCCTCAGAGCCGAGGGGGCGGCTAACACACACTTGTTAGCGCCGAGCTGTCGGTCACCTCATGGGAGGCCGAAGCCCCCGCGTCTCCAGAGGCGCCCGTGTCTCTGTCACATGCCCGCAGCGGGGCGGGCGGCCGTGGGGGCACCCAGCCAGAGCTGCCGGGCTGGCGCTGGGGGACGGCTACCTCACCGGACTGCTGGAGAAATGGTCGAGGGAACGCGTGCGTGCAGCCTTCCACAGTCCTTGGGGCGCAGAGGGGGCACAGGCCGAGGGGTGTCTACACACAGCGCAGTTCAGGGAGCCTTCCGTCCCTCTGCCCCTTCTCTTCTGGCTTCACTGCAGGCATCTCGGAATACCTGAGCGCACGAGGCGTGTGAAAGGTGGTAAGAGCTCAGAGGGCGCAACTCCAGCGGCGGAAACTTGTTTTGCCCTGAAATCTCCCCATGTGGTCAGAAACCCTCCCCTCCCCATTCCATCTCTTCCACTAGTATTTGGGACCTTTTGGTGTCCTTTGATTCTCTCGATGCATATTTATAGAGCGCCCACAGTATGCTGGACGCTGGCCTGGACTAGGCTCTGCAACGCACGGGTGAATCTGAAAGACAAGAAGTGCTCGGTCTGAGGGCTCTGCCTAGGTCAGTCCTGGAAAGACCTAGAGGCCTTAATTATTCACACGTCACCGTAAACAAAACAATGGCTGCTTCCTGGTACCACACATCCGCTCTCTCCCTAGCTCCGCAGCAGGTTCCCCACAGGCATAATCTAATTTACTCTTTATGACAAGTAGGACGTCAACTTGAAGACAATTTCCAAGGCCGTTTTGGGAACTTAAATATGTAAGATATGCAGAATGTACTTTTTCTCAAGGAGAAAGACAGCAGTTTTGCCCTAAAGTAAATTGAATGGTTGTTGTAGAAAGAGAAATGG